>NW_027192799.1:312500-548669 GCF_949987515.2 Delphinus delphis | reverse complement strand
CAGGCTTCGGGGAAGGGTTAGGGTTAGGGTTCGGGCTAGGGTTAGGGTTAGGGGACGGGGACGATTTAGGGTCCAGGTGAGGGTACGGCAACGCTTTAGGGGGAGCGTGCGTGTGAGGGCACGGGTTAGTGTTAGCGTACGGGTTAGGATTAGGGGACAGGTGTGGGTCAGGCTTCGGGGAAGGGTTAGGGCAAGGGTTCGGGCTAGGGTTAGGGATAGGGGACGGGGACGGTTTAGGGTCCAGGTGAGGGTACGGCAACGCTTTAGGGGGAGCGTGCGTGCGAGGGCGCGGGTTAGTGTTAGCGTACGGTTTAGGATTAGGGGACGGGTGAGGGTCAGGCTTCGGGGAAGGGTTAGGGTTAGGGTTCGGGCTAGGGTTAGGGTTAAGGGAAGGGGACGGTTTAGGGTCCAGGTGAGGGTACGGCAAGGCTTTAGGGGGAGCGTGCGTGCGAGGGCGCGGGTTAGTGTTAGCGTACGGGTAGGATTAGGGGAGAGGTGAGCGTTAGGCTTCGGGGAAGGGTTAGGGTTAGTGTTCGGGCTAGGGTTAGGGTTAGGGGACGGGGACGGTTTAGGGTCCAGGTGAGGGTACGGCAACGCTTTAGGGGGAGCGTGCGTGGGAGGGCGCGGGTTAGTGTTAGCGTACGTGTTAGGATTAGGGGACGGGTGAGGGTCAGGCTTCGGGGAAGGGTTACGGTTAGGGTTCGGGCTAGGGTTAGGGTTAGGGGACGGGGACGGTTTAGGGTCCAGGTGAGGGTACGGCAACGCTTTAGGGGGAGCGTGCGTGTGAGGGCGCGGGTTAGTGTTAGCGTACGGGTTAGTATTAGGGGACGGGTGAGGGTCAGGCTTCGGGGAAGGTTTAGGGTTAGGGTTCGGGCTAGGGTTAGGGTTAGGGGACGGGGACGGTTTAGGGTCCAGGTGAGGGTACGGCAACGCTTTAGGGGGAGCGTGCGTGTGAGGGCGCGGGTTAGTGTTAGCGTACGGGTTAGGATTAGGGGACGGGTGAGGGTCAGGCTTCGGGTAAGGGTTAGGGTTAGGGTTCGGGCTAGGGTTAGGGTTAGGGGACGGGGACGGTTTAGGGTCCAGGTGAGTGTACGGCAACGCTTCAGGGGGAGCGTGCGTGTGAGAGCGCGGGTTAGTGTTAGCGTACGGGTTAGGATTAGGGGACGGGTGAGGGTCAGGCTTCGGGGAAGTGTTATGGTTAGTGTTCGGGCTAGGGTTAGGGTTAGGGGACGGGGACGGTTTAGGGTCCAGGTGAGGGTACGGCAACGCTTTAGGGGGAGCGTGCGTGTGAGGGCGCGGGTTAGTGTTAGCGTACGGGTTAGGATTAGGGCACGGGTGAGGGTCAGGCTTCGGGGAAGGGTTAGGGTTAGGGTTCGGGCTAGGGTTAGGGTTAGGGGACGGGGACGGTTTAGGGTCCAGGTGAGGGTACGGCAACGCTTTAGGGGGAGCGTGCGTGTGAGGGCGCGGGTGGGTGTTAGCGTACGGGTTAGGATTAGGGGACGGGTGAGGGTCAGGCTTCGGGGAAGGGTTAGGGTTAGGGTTCGGGCTAGGGTTAGGGTTAGGGGACGGGGACGGTTTAGGGTCCAGGTGAGGGTACAGCAACGCTTTACGGGGAGCGTGCGTGTGAGGGTGCGGGTTAGTGTTAGCGTACGGGTTAGGATTAGGAGACGGCTGAGGGTCAGGCTTCGGGGAAGGGTTAGGGTTAGGGTTCGGGCTAGGGTTAGGGGTAGGGGACGGGGATGGTTTATGGTCCAGGTGAGGGTACGGCAACGCTTTAGGGGGAGCGTGCGTGTGAGGGCGCGGGTTAGTGTTAGCGTACGGGTTAGGATTAGGGGACGGGTGAGGGTCAGGCTTCGGGGAAGGGTTAGGGTTAGGGTTCGGACTAGGGTTAGGGTTAGGGGACGGGGACGGTTTAGGGTCCAGGTGAGGGTACGGCAACGCTTTAGGGGGAGCGTGCGTGTGAGGGCGTGGGTTAGTGTTAGCGTACGGTTTAGGATTAGGGACGTGTGAGGGTCAGGCTTCGGGGAAGGGTTAGGGCTAGGGTTCGGGCTAGGGTTAGGGTTAGGGGACGGGGACGGTTTAGGGTCCAGGTGAGGGTACGGCAACGCTTTAGGGGGAGCGTGCGTGTGAGGGCGCAGGTTAGTGTTAGCGTACGGGTTAGGATAAGGGGACGGGTGAGGGTCAGGCTTCGGGGAAGGGTTAGGGTTAGGGTTCGGGCTAGGGTTAGGGTTAGGGGACGGGGATGGTTTAGGGTCCAGGTGAGGGTACGGCAACGCTTTAGGGGGAGCGTGCGTGTGAGGGCGCGGGTTAGTGTTAGCGTACGTGTTAGGATTAGGGGACGGGTGAGAGTCAGGCTTCGGGGAAGGGTTAGGGTTAGGGTTTGGGCTACGGTTGGGTTAGGGGACGGGGACGGTTTAGGGTCCAGGTGAGGGTACGGCAACGCTTTACGGGGAGCGTGCGTGTGAGGGCGCGGGTTAGTGTTAGCGTACGGGTTAGGATTAGGGCACGGGTGAGGGTCAGGCTTCGGGGAAGGGTTAGGGTTAGGGTTCGGCCTAGGGTTAGGGGTAGGGGACGGGGACGGTTTAGGGTCCAGGTGAGGGTACGGCAACGCTTTAGGGGGAGCGTGCGAGTGAGGGCGCGGGTTAGTGTTAGCGTACGGGTTAGGATTAGGGGACGGGTGAGGGTCAGGCTTCGGGGAAGGGTTAGGGTTAGGGTTCGGGCTAGGGTTAGGGTTAGGGGACGGGGACGGTTTAGGGTCCAGGTGAGGGTACGGCAACGCTTTAGGGGGAGCGTGCGTGTGAGAGCGCGGGTTAGTGTTAGCGTACGGGTTAGGATTAGGGGACGGGTGAGGGTCAGGCTTCGGGGAAGGGTTAGGGTTAGGGTTCGGGCTAGGGTTAGGGTTAGGGGACGGGGACGGTTTAGGGTCCAGGTGAGGGTACGGCAACGCTTTAGGGGGAGCGTGCGTGTGAGGGCGCGGGTTAGTGTTAGCGTACGGGTTAGGATTAGGGGACGTGTGAGGGTCAGGCTTCGGGGAAGGGTTAGGGTTAGGGTTCGGGCTAGGGTTAGGGTTAGGGGACGGGGACGGTTTAGGGTCCAGGTGAGGGTACGGCAACGCTTTAGGGGGAGCGTGCGTGTGAGGGCGCGGGTTAGTGTTAGCGTACGGGTTAGGATTAGGGGACGGGTGAGGGTCAGGCTTCGGGGAAGGGTTAGGGTTAGGGTTCGGGCTAGGGTTAGGGTTAGGGGACGGGGACGGTTTAGGGTCCAGGTGAGGGTACGGCAACGCTTTAGGGGGAGCGTGCGTGTGAGGGCGCGGGTTAGTGTTAGCGTACGGGTTAGGATTAGGGGACGGGTGAGGGTCAGGCTTCGGGGAAGGGTTAGGGTTAGGGTTCGGGCTAGGGTTAGGGTTAGGGGACGGGGACGGTTTAGGGTCCAGGTGAGGGTACGGCAACGCTTTAGGGGGAGCGTGCGTGTGAGGGTGCGGGTTAGTGTTAGCGTACGGGTTAGGATTAGGGGACGGGTGAGGGTCAGGCTTCGGGGAAGGGTTAGGGTTAGGGTTCGGGCTAGGGTTAGGGTTAGGGGACGGGGACGGTTTAGGGTCCAGGTGAGGGTACGGCAACGCTTTAGGGGGAGCGTGCGTGTGAGGGCGCGGGTTAGTGTTAGCGTACGGGTTAGGATTAGGGCACGGGTGAGGGTCAGGCTTCGGGGAAGGGTTAGGGTTAGGGTTCGGGCTAGGGTTAGGGTTAGGGGACGGGGACGGTTTAGGGTCCAGGTGAGGGTACGGCAACGCTTTAGGGGGAGCGTGCGTGTGAGGGCGCGGGTGGGTGTTAGCGTACGGGTTAGGATTAGGGGACGGGTGAGGGTCAGGCTTCGGGGAAGGGTTAGGGTTAGGGTTCGGGCTAGGGTTAGGGTTAGGGGACGGGGACGATTTAGGGTCCAGGTGAGGGTACGGCAACGCTTTAGGGGGAGCGTGCGTGTGAGGGCACGGGTTAGTGTTAGCGTACGGGTTAGGATTAGGGGACAGGTGTGGGTCAGGCTTCGGGGAAGGGTTAGGGCAAGGGTTCGGGCTAGGGTTAGGGATAGGGGACGGGGACGGTTTAGGGTCCAGGTGAGGGTACGGCAACGCTTTAGGGGGAGCGTGCGTGCGAGGGCGCGGGTTAGTGTTAGCGTACGGTTTAGGATTAGGGGACGGGTGAGGGTCAGGCTTCGGGGAAGGGTTAGGGTTAGGGTTCGGGGTAGGGTTAGGGTTAAGGGAAGGGGACGGTTTAGGGTCCAGGTGAGGGTACGGCAAGGCTTTAGGGGGAGCGTGCGTGCGAGGGCGCGGGTTAGTGTTAGCGTACGGGTAGGATTAGGGGAGAGGTGAGCGTTAGGCTTCGGGGAAGTGTTAGGGTTAGTGTTCGGGCTAGGGTTAGGGTTAGGGGACGGGGACGGTTTAGGGTCCAGGTGAGGGTACGGCAACGCTTTAGGGGGAGCGTGCGTGGGAGGGCGCGGGTTAGTGTTAGCGTACGTGTTAGGATTAGGGGACGGGTGAGGGTCAGGCTTCGGGGAAGGGTTACGGTTAGGGTTCGGGCTAGGGTTAGGGTTAGGGGACGGGGACGGTTTAGGGTCCAGGTGAGGGTACGGCAACGCTTTAGGGGGAGCGTGCGTGTGAGGGCGCGGGTTAGTGTTAGCGTACGGGTTAGTATTAGGGGACGGGTGAGGGTCAGGCTTCGGGGAAAGTTTAGGGTTAGGGTTCGAGCTAGGGTTAGGGTTAGGGGACGGGGACGGTTTAGGGTCCAGGTGAGGGTACGGCAACGCTTTAGGGGGAGCGTGCGTGTGAGGGCGCGGGTTAGTGTTAGCGTACGGGTTAGGATTAGGGGACGGGTGAGGGTCAGGCTTCGGGTAAGGGTTAGGGTTAGGGTTCGGGCTAGGGTTAGGGTTAGGGGACGGGGACGGTTTAGGGTCCAGGTGAGGGTACGGCAACGCTTCAGGGGGAGCGTGCGTGTGAGAGCGTGGGTTAGTGTTAGCGTACGGGTTAGGATTAGGGGACGGGTGAGGGTCAGGCTTCGGGGAAGTGTTATGGTTAGGGTTCGGGCTAGGGTTAGGGTTAGGGGACGGGGACGGTTTAGGGTCCAGGTGAGGGTACGGCAACGCTTTAGGGGGAGCGTGCGTGTGAGGGCGCGGGTTAGTGTTAGCGTACGGGTTAGGATTAGGGCACGGGTGAGGGTCAGGCTTCGGGGAAGGGTTAGGGTTAGGGTTCGGGCTAGGGTTAGGGTTAGGGGACGGGGACGGTTTAGGGTCCAGGTGAGGGTACGGCAACGCTTTAGGGGGAGCGTGCGTGTGAGGGCGCGGGTGGGTGTTAGCGTACGGGTTAGGATTAGGGGACGGGTGAGGGTCAGGCTTCGGGGAAGGGTTAGGGTTAGGGTTCGGGCTAGGGTTAGGGTTAGGGGACGGGGACGGTTTAGGGTCCAGGTGAGGGTACAGCAACGCTTTACGGGGAGCGTGCGTGTGAGGGTGCGGGTTAGTGTTAGCGTACGGGTTAGGATTAGGAGACGGCTGAGGGTCAGGCTTCGGGGAAGGGTTAGGGTTAGGGTTCGGGCTAGGGTTAGGGGTAGGGGACGGGGATGGTTTATGGTCCAGGTGAGGGTACGGCAACGCTTTAGGGGGAGCGTGCGTGTGAGGGCGCGGGTGGGTGTTAGCGTACGGGTTAGGATTAGGGGACGGGTGAGGGTCAGGCTTCGGGGAAGGGTTAGGGTTAGGGTTCGGGCTAGGGTTAGGGTTAGGGGACGGGGACGGTTTAGGGTCCAGGTGAGGGTACAGCAACGCTTTACGGGGAGCGTGCGTGTGAGGGCGCGGGTGGGTGTTAGCGTACGGATTAGGATTAGGGGACGGGTGAGGGTCAGGCTTCGGGGAAGGGCTAGGGTTAGGGTTCGGGCTAGGGTTCGGGTTAGGGGACGGGGACGGTTTAGGGTCCAGGTGAGGGTACGGCAACGCTTTAGGGCGAGCGTGCGTGTGAGGGCGCGGGTTAGTGTTAGTGTACGGGTTAGGATTAGGGGACGGGTGAGGGTCAGGCTTCGGGGAAGGGTTAGGGTTAGGGTTCGGGCTAGGGTTAGGGTTAGGGGACGGGGACCGTTTAGGGTCCAGGTGAGGGTACGGCAACGCTGTAGTGGGAGCGTGCGTGTGAGGGCGCGGGTTTGTGTTAGCGTACGGGTTAGGATTAGGGGACGGGTGAGGGTCAGGCTTCGGGGAAGGGTTAGAGTTAGGGTTCGGGCTAGGGTTAGGGTTAGGGGACGGGGACGGTTTAGGGTCCAGGTGAGGGTACGGCAACGCTTTAGGGGGAGCGTGCGTGTGAGGGCGCGGGTTAGTGTTAGCGTACGGTTTAGGACTAGGGGACGGGTGAGGGTCAGGTTTCGGGGAAGGGTTAGGGTTAGGGTTCGGGCTAGGGTTAGGGTTAGGGGACGGGGACGGTTTAGGGTCCAGGTGAGGGTACGGCAACGCTTTAGGGGGAGCGTGCGTGTGAGGGCGCGGGTTAGTGTTAGCGTACGGGTTAGGATTAGGGGACGGGTGAGAGTCAGGCTTCGGGGAAGGGTTAGGGTTAGGGTTCGGGCTAGGGTTAGGGTTAGGGGACGGGGACGGTTTAGGGTCCAGGTGAGGGTACGGCAACGCTTTACGGGTAGCGTGCGTGTGAGGGTGCGGGTTAGTGTTAGCGTACGGGTTAGGATTAGGAGACGGCTGAGGGTCAGGCTTCGGGGAAGGGTTAGGGTTAGGGTTCGGGCTAGGGTTAGGTGTAGGGGACGGGGATGGTTTATGGTCCAGGTGAGGGTACGGCAACGCTTTAGGGGGAGCGTGCGTGTGAGGGCGCGGGTTAGTGTTAGCGTACGGGTTAGGATTAGGGGACGGGTGAGGGTCAGGCTTCGGGGAAGGGTTAGGGTTAGGGTTCGGACTAGGGTTAGGGTTAGGGGACGGGGACGGTTTAGGGTCCAGGTGAGGGTACGGCAACGCTTTAGGGGGAGCGTGCGTGTGAGGGCGTGGGTTAGTGTTAGCGTACGGTTTAGGATTAGGGACGTGTGAGGGTCAGGCTTCGGGGAAGGGTTAGGGCTAGGGTTCGGGCTAGGGTTAGGGTTAGGGGACGGGGACGGTTTAGGGTCCAGGTGAGGGTACGGCAACGCTTTAGGGGGAGCGTGCGTGTGAGGGCGCGGGTTAGTGTTAGCGTACAGGTTAGGATTAGGGGACGGGTGAGGGTCAGGCTTCGGGGAAGGGTTACGGTTAGGGTTCGGGCTAGGGTTAGGGTTAGGGGACGGGGACGGTTTAGGGTCCAGGTGAGGGTACGGCAACGCTTTAGGGGGAGCGTGCGTGTGAGGGCGTGGGTTAGTGTTAGCGTACGGGTTAGTATTAGGGGACGGGTGAGGGTCAGGCTTCGGGGAAGGATTAGGGTTAGGGTTCGGGCTAGGGTTAGGGTTAGGGGACGGGGACGGTTTAGGGCCCAGGTGAGGGTACGGCAACGCTTTAGGGGGAGCGTGCGTGTGAGGGCGCGGGTTAGTGTTAGCGTACGGGTTAGGATTATGGGACGGGTGAGGGTCAGGCTTCGGGTAAGGGTTAGGGTTAGGGTTCGGGCTAGGGTTAGGGTTAGGGGACGGGGACGGTTTAGGGTCCAGGTGAGGGTACGGCAACGCTTTAGGGGGAGCGTGCGTGTGAGGGCGCGGGTTAGTGTTAGCGTACGGGTTAGGATTAGGGGACAGGTGAGGGTCAGGCTTCGGGGAAGGGTTAGGGCAAGGGTTCGGGCTAGGGTTAGGGTTAGGGGACGGGGACGGTTTAGGGTCCAGGTGAGGGTACGGCAACGCTTTAGGGGGAGCATGCGTGCGAGGGCGCGGGTTAGTGTTAGCGTACGGTTTAGGATTAGGGGACGGGTGAGGGTCAGGCTTTGGGGAAGGGTTAGGGTTAGGGTTCGGGCTAGGGTTAGGGTTAGGGGACGGGGACGGTTTAGGGTCCAGGTGAGGGTACGGCAACGCTTTAGGGGGAACGTGCGTGTGAGGGTGCGGGTTAGTGTTAGCGTACGGGTTAGGATTAGGGGACGGGTGAGGGTCAGGCTTCGGGGAAGGGTTAGGGTTAGGGTTCGGGCTAGGGTTAGGGGTAGGGGACGGGGACGGTTTAGGGTCCAGGTGAGGGTACGGCAACGCTTTAGGGGGAGCGTGCGTGTGAGGGCGCGGGTTAGTGTTAGCGTACGGGTTAGGATTAGGGGACGGGTGAGGGTCAGGCTTCGGGGAAGGGTTAGGGTTAGGGTTCGGGCTAGGGTTAGGGTTAGGGGACGGGGACGGTTTAGGGTCCAGGTGAGGGTACGGCAACGCTTTAGGGGGAGCGTGCGTGTGAGGGCGCGGGTTAGTGTTAGCGTACGGGTTAGGATTAGGGGACGTGTGAGGGTCAGGCTTCGGGGAAGGGTTACGGTTAGGGTTCGGGCTAGGGTTAGGGTTAGGGGACGGGGACGGTTTAGGGTCCAGGTGAGGGTACGGCAACGCTTTAGGGGGAGCGTGCGTGTGAGGGCGCGGGTTAGTGTTAGCGTACGGTTTAGGATTAGGGGACGGGTGAGGGTCAGGCTTCGGGGAAGGGTTAGGGTTAGGGTTCGGGCTAGGGTTAGGGTTAGGGGACGGGGACGGTTTAGGGTCCAGGTGAGGGTACGGCAACGCTTTAGGGGGAGCGTGCGTGTGAGGGCGTGGGTTAGTGTTAGCGTACGGGTTAGGATTAGGGGACGGGTGAGGGTCAGGCTTCGGGGAAGGGTTAGGGTTAGGGTTCGGGCTAGGGTTAGGGTTAGGGGACGGGGACGGTTTAGGGTCCAGGTGAGGGTACGGCAACGCTTTAGGGGGAGCGTGCGTGTGAGGGCGCGGGTTAGTGTTAGCGTACGGGTTAGGATTAGGGGACGGGTGAGGGTCAGGCTTCGGGGAAGGGTTAGGGTTAGGGTTCGGGCTAGGGTTAGGGTTAGGGGACGGGGACGGTTTAGGGTCCAGGTGAGGGTACGGCAACGCTTTAGGGGGAGCGTGCGTGTGAGGGCGCGGGTTAGTGTTAGCGTACGGGTTAGGATTAGGGCACGGGTGAGGGTCAGGCTTCGGGGAAGGGTTAGGGTTAGGGTTCGGGCTAGGGTTAGGGTTAGGGGACGGGGACGGTTTAGGGTCCAGGTGAGGGTACGGCAACGCTTTAGGGGGAGCGTGCGTGTGAGGGCGCGGGTGGGTGTTAGCGTACGGGTTAGGATTAGGGGACGGGTGAGGGTCAGGCTTCGGGGAAGGGTTAGGGTTAGGGTTCGGGCTAGGGTTAGGGTTAGGGGACGGGGACGATTTAGGGTCCAGGTGAGGGTACGGCAACGCTTTAGGGGGAGCGTGCGTGTGAGGGCACGGGTTAGTGTTAGCGTACGGGTTAGGATTAGGGGACAGGTGTGGGTCAGGCTTCGGGGAAGGGTTAGGGCAAGGGTTCGGGCTAGGGTTAGGGATAGGGGACGGGGACGGTTTAGGGTCCAGGTGAGGGTACGGCAACGCTTTAGGGGGAGCGTGCGTGCGAGGGCGCGGGTTAGTGTTAGCGTACGGTTTAGGATTAGGGGACGGGTGAGGGTCAGGCTTCGGGGAAGGGTTAGGGTTAGGGTTCGGGGTAGGGTTAGGGTTAAGGGAAGGGGACGGTTTAGGGTCCAGGTGAGGGTACGGCAAGGCTTTAGGGGGAGCGTGCGTGCGAGGGCGCGGGTTAGTGTTAGCGTACGGGTAGGATTAGGGGAGAGGTGAGCGTTAGGCTTCGGGGAAGGGTTAGGGTTAGTGTTCGGGCTAGGGTTAGGGTTAGGGGACGGGGACGGTTTAGGGTCCAGGTGAGGGTACGGCAACGCTTTAGGGGGAGCGTGCGTGGGAGGGCGCGGGTTAGTGTTAGCGTACGTGTTAGGATTAGGGGACGGGTGAGGGTCAGGCTTCGGGGAAGGGTTACGGTTAGGGTTCGGGCTAGGGTTAGGGTTAGGGGACGGGGACGGTTTAGGGTCCAGGTGAGGGTACGGCAACGCTTTAGGGGGAGCGTGCGTGTGAGGGCGCGGGTTAGTGTTAGCTTACGGGTTAGTATTAGGGGACGGGTGAGGGTCAGGCTTCGGGGAAGGTTTAGGGTTAGGGTTCGGGCTAGGGTTAGGGTTAGGGGACGGGGACGGTTTAGGGTCCAGGTGAGGGTACGGCAACGCTTTAGGGGGAGCGTGCGTGTGAGGGCGCGGGTTAGTGTTAGCGTACGGGTTAGGATTAGGGGACGGGTGAGGGTCAGGCTTCGGGTAAGGGTTAGGGTTAGGGTTCGGGCTAGGGTTAGGGTTAGGGGACGGGGACGGTTTAGGGTCCAGGTGAGTGTACGGCAACGCTTCAGGGGGAGCGTGCGTGTGAGAGCGCGGGTTAGTGTTAGCGTACGGGTTAGGATTAGGGGACGGGTGAGGGTCAGGCTTCGGGGAAGTGTTATGGTTAGTGTTCGGGCTAGGGTTAGGGTTAGGGGACGGGGACGGTTTAGGGTCCAGGTGAGGGTACGGCAACGCTTTAGGGGGAGCGTGCGTGTGAGGGCGCGGGTTAGTGTTAGCGTACGGGTTAGGATTAGGGCACGGGTGAGGGTCAGGCTTCGGGGAAGGGTTAGGGTTAGGGTTCGGGCTAGGGTTAGGGTTAGGGGACGGGGACGGTTTAGGGTCCAGGTGAGGGTACGGCAACGCTTTAGGGGGAGCGTGCGTGTGAGGGCGCGGGTGGGTGTTAGCGTACGGGTTAGGATTAGGGGACGGGTGAGGGTCAGGCTTCGGGGAAGGGTTAGGGTTAGGGTTCGGGCTAGGGTTAGGGTTAGGGGACGGGGACGGTTTAGGGTCCAGGTGAGGGTACAGCAACGCTTTACGGGGAGCGTGCGTGTGAGGGTGCGGGTTAGTGTTAGCGTACGGGTTAGGATTAGGAGACGGCTGAGGGTCAGGCTTCGGGGAAGGGTTAGGGTTAGGGTTCGGGCTAGGGTTAGGGGTAGGGGACGGGGATGGTTTATGGTCCAGGTGAGGGTACGGCAACGCTTTAGGGGGAGCGTGCGTGTGAGGGCGCGGGTTAGTGTTAGCGTACGGGTTAGGATTAGGGGACGGGTGAGGGTCAGGCTTCGGGGAAGGGTTAGGGTTAGGGTTCGGACTAGGGTTAGGGTTAGGGGACGGGGACGGTTTAGGGTCCAGGTGAGGGTACGGCAACGCTTTAGGGGGAGCGTGCGTGTGAGGGCGTGGGTTAGTGTTAGCGTACGGTTTAGGATTAGGGACGTGTGAGGGTCAGGCTTCGGGGAAGGGTTAGGGCTAGGGTTCGGGCTAGGGTTAGGGTTAGGGGACGGGGACGGTTTAGGGTCCAGGTGAGGGTACGGCAACGCTTTAGGGGGAGCGTGCGTGTGAGGGCGCAGGTTAGTGTTAGCGTACGGGTTAGGATAAGGGGACGGGTGAGGGTCAGGCTTCGGGGAAGGGTTAGGGTTAGGGTTCGGGCTAGGGTTAGGGTTAGGGGACGGGGATGGTTTAGGGTCCAGGTGAGGGTACGGCAACGCTTTAGGGGGAGCGTGCGTGTGAGGGCGCGGGTTAGTGTTAGCGTACGTGTTAGGATTAGGGGACGGGTGAGAGTCAGGCTTCGGGGAAGGGTTAGGGTTAGGGTTTGGGCTACGGTTGGGTTAGGGGACGGGGACGGTTTAGGGTCCAGGTGAGGGTACGGCAACGCTTTACGGGGAGCGTGCGTGTGAGGGCGCGGGTTAGTGTTAGCGTACGGGTTAGGATTAGGGCACGGGTGAGGGTCAGGCTTCGGGGAAGGGTTAGGGTTAGGGTTCGGCCTAGGGTTAGGGGTAGGGGACGGGGACGGTTTAGGGTCCAGGTGAGGGTACGGCAACGCTTTAGGGGGAGCGTGCGAGTGAGGGCGCGGGTTAGTGTTAGCGTACGGGTTAGGATTAGGGGACGGGTGAGGGTCAGGCTTCGGGGAAGGGTTAGGGTTAGGGTTCGGGCTAGGGTTAGGGTTAGGGGACGGGGACGGTTTAGGGTCCAGGTGAGGGTACGGCAACGCTTTAGGGGGAGCGTGCGTGTGAGAGCGCGGGTTAGTGTTAGCGTACGGGTTAGGATTAGGGGACGGGTGAGGGTCAGGCTTCGGGGAAGGGTTAGGGTTAGGGTTCGGGCTAGGGTTAGGGTTAGGGGACGGGGACGGTTTAGGGTCCAGGTGAGGGTACGGCAACGCTTTAGGGGGAGCGTGCGTGTGAGGGCGCGGGTTAGTGTTAGCGTACGGGTTAGGATTAGGGCACGGGTGAGGGTCAGGCTTCGGGGAAGGGTTAGGGTTAGGGTTCGGGCTAGGGTTAGGGTTAGGGGACGGGGACGGTTTAGGGTCCAGGTGAGGGTACGGCAACGCTTTAGGGGGAGCGTGCGTGTGAGGGCGCGGGTGGGTGTTAGCGTACGGGTTAGGATTAGGGGACGGGTGAGGGTCAGGCTTCGGGGAAGGGTTAGGGTTAGGGTTCGGGCTAGGGTTAGGGTTAGGGGACCGGGACGATTTAGGGTCCAGGTGAGGGTACGGCAACGCTTTAGGGGGAGCGTGCGTGTGAGGGCACGGGTTAGTGTTAGCGTACGGGTTAGGATTAGGGGACAGGTGTGGGTCAGGCTTCGGGGAAGGGTTAGGGCAAGGGTTCGGGCTAGGGTTAGGGATAGGGGACGGGGACGGTTTAGGGTCCAGGTGAGGGTACGGCAACGCTTTAGGGGGAGCGTGCGTGCGAGGGCGCGGGTTAGTGTTAGCGTACGGTTTAGGATTAGGGGACGGGTGAGGGTCAGGCTTCGGGGAAGGGTTAGGGTTAGGGTTCGGGGTAGGGTTAGGGTTAAGGGAAGGGGACGGTTTAGGGTCCAGGTGAGGGTACGGCAAGGCTTTAGGGGGAGCGTGCGTGCGAGGGCGCGGGTTAGTGTTAGCGTACGGGTAGGATTAGGGGAGAGGTGAGCGTTAGGCTTCGGGGAAGGGTTAGGGTTAGTGTTCGGGCTAGGGTTAGGGTTAGGGGACGGGGACGGTTTAGGGTCCAGGTGAGGGTACGGCAACGCTTTAGGGGGAGCGTGCGTGGGAGGGCGCGGGTTAGTGTTAGCGTACGTGTTAGGATTAGGGGACGGGTGAGGGTCAGGCTTCGGGGAAGGGTTACGGTTAGGGTTCGGGCTAGGGTTAGGGTTAGGGGACGGGGACGGTTTAGGGTCCAGGTGAGGGTACGGCAACGCTTTAGGGGGAGCGTGCGTGTGAGGGCGCGGGTTAGTGTTAGCGTACGGGTTAGTATTAGGGGACGGGTGAGGGTCAGGCTTCGGGGAAGGTTTAGGGTTAGGGTTCGGGCTAGGGTTAGGGTTAGGGGACGGGGACGGTTTAGGGTCCAGGTGAGGGTACGGCAACGCTTTAGGGGGAGCGTGCGTGTGAGGGCGCGGGTTAGTGTTAGCGTACGGGTTAGGATTAGGGGACGGGTGAGGGTCAGGCTTCGGGTAAGGGTTAGGGTTAGGGTTCGGGCTAGGGTTAGGGTTAGGGGACGGGGACGGTTTAGGGTCCAGGTGAGTGTACGGCAACGCTTCAGGGGGAGCGTGCGTGTGAGAGCGCGGGTTAGTGTTAGCGTACGGGTTAGGATTAGGGGACGGGTGAGGGTCAGGCTTCGGGGAAGTGTTATGGTTAGTGTTCGGGCTAGGGTTAGGGTTAGGGGACGGGGACGGTTTAGGGTCCAGGTGAGGGTACGGCAACGCTTTAGGGGGAGCGTGCGTGTGAGGGCGCGGGTTAGTGTTAGCGTACGGGTTAGGATTAGGGCACGGGTGAGGGTCAGGCTTCGGGGAAGGGTTAGGGTTAGGGTTCGGGCTAGGGTTAGGGTTAGGGGACGGGGACGGTTTAGGGTCCAGGTGAGGGTACGGCAACGCTTTAGGGGGAGCGTGCGTGTGAGGGCGCGGGTGGGTGTTAGCGTACGGGTTAGGATTAGGGGACGGGTGAGGGTCAGGCTTCGGGGAAGGGTTAGGGTTAGGGTTCGGGCTAGGGTTAGGGTTAGGGGACGGGGACGGTTTAGGGTCCAGGTGAGGGTACAGCAACGCTTTACGGGGAGCGTGCGTGTGAGGGTGCGGGTTAGTGTTAGCGTACGGGTTAGGATTAGGAGACGGCTGAGGGTCAGGCTTCGGGGAAGGGTTAGGGTTAGGGTTCGGGCTAGGGTTAGGGGTAGGGGACGGGGATGGTTTATGGTCCAGGTGAGGGTACGGCAACGCTTTAGGGGGAGCGTGCGTGTGAGGGCGCGGGTTAGTGTTAGCGTACGGGTTAGGATTAGGGGACGGGTGAGGGTCAGGCTTCGGGGAAGGGTTAGGGTTAGGGTTCGGACTAGGGTTAGGGTTAGGGGACGGGGACGGTTTAGGGTCCAGGTGAGGGTACGGCAACGCTTTAGGGGGAGCGTGCGTGTGAGGGCGTGGGTTAGTGTTAGCGTACGGTTTAGGATTAGGGACGTGTGAGGGTCAGGCTTCGGGGAAGGGTTAGGGCTAGGGTTCGGGCTAGGGTTAGGGTTAGGGGACGGGGACGGTTTAGGGTCCAGGTGAGGGTACGGCAACACTTTAGGGGGAGCGTGCGTGTGAGGGCGCAGGTTAGTGTTAGCGTACGGGTTAGGATAAGGGGACGGGTGAGGGTCAGGCTTCGGGGAAGGGTTAGGGTTAGGGTTCGGGCTAGGGTTAGGGTTAGGGGACGGGGATGGTTTAGGGTCCAGGTGAGGGTACGGCAACGCTTTAGGGGGAGCGTGCGTGTGAGGGCGCGGGTTAGTGTTAGCGTACGTGTTAGGATTAGGGGACGGGTGAGAGTCAGGCTTCGGGGAAGGGTTAGGGTTAGGGTTTGGGCTACGGTTGGGTTAGGGGACGGGGACGGTTTAGGGTCCAGGTGAGGGTACGGCAACGCTTTACGGGGAGCGTGCGTGTGAGGGCGCGGGTTAGTGTTAGCGTACGGGTTAGGATTAGGGCACGGGTGAGGGTCAGGCTTCGGGGAAGGGTTAGGGTTAGGGTTCGGCCTAGGGTTAGGGGTAGGGGACGGGGACGGTTTAGGGTCCAGGTGAGGGTACGGCAACGCTTTAGGGGGAGCGTGCGAGTGAGGGCGCGGGTTAGTGTTAGCGTACGGGTTAGGATTAGGGGACGGGTGAGGGTCAGGCTTCGGGGAAGGGTTAGGGTTAGGGTTCGGGCTAGGGTTAGGGTTAGGGGACGGGGACGGTTTAGGGTCCAGGTGAGGGTACGGCAACGCTTTAGGGGGAGCGTGCGTGTGAGAGCGCGGGTTAGTGTTAGCGTACGGGTTAGGATTAGGGGACGGGTGAGGGTCAGGCTTCGGGGAAGGGTTAGGGTTAGGGTTCGGGCTAGGGTTAGGGTTAGGGGACGGGGACGGTTTAGGGTCCAGGTGAGGGTACGGCAACGCTTTAGGGGGAGCGTGCGTGTGAGGGCGCGGGTTAGTGTTAGCGTACGGGTTAGGATTAGGGCACGGGTGAGGGTCAGGCTTCGGGGAAGGGTTAGGGTTAGGGTTCGGGCTAGGGTTAGGGTTAGGGGACGGGGACGGTTTAGGGTCCAGGTGAGGGTACGGCAACGCTTTAGGGGGAGCGTGCGTGTGAGGGCGCGGGTGGGTGTTAGCGTACGGGTTAGGATTAGGGGACGGGTGAGGGTCAGGCTTCGGGGAAGGGTTAGGGTTAGGGTTCGGGCTAGGGTTAGGGTTAGGGGACGGGGACGATTTAGGGTCCAGGTGAGGGTACGGCAACGCTTTAGGGGGAGCGTGCGTGTGAGGGCGCGGGTTAGTGTTAGCGTACGGGTTAGGATTAGGGGACAGGTGTGGGTCAGGCTTCGGGGAAGGGTTAGGGCAAGGGTTCGGGCTAGGGTTAGGGATAGGGGACGGGGACGGTTTAGGGTCCAGGTGAGGGTACGGCAACGCTTTAGGGGGAGCGTGCGTGTGAGGGCGTGGGTTAGTGTTAGCGTACGGTTTAGGATTAGGGACGTGTGAGGGTCAGGCTTCGGGGAAGGGTTAGGGCTAGGGTTCGGGCTAGGGTTAGGGTTAGGGGACGGGGACGGTTTAGGGTCCAGGTGAGGGTACGGCAACGCTTTAGGGGGAGCGTGCGTGTGAGGGCGCAGGTTAGTGTTAGCGTACGGGTTAGGATAAGGGGACGGGTGAGGGTCAGGCTTCGGGGAAGGGTTAGGGTTAGGGTTCGGTCTAGGGTTAGGGTTAGGGGACGGGGATGGTTTAGGGTCCAGGTGAGGGTACGGCAACGCTTTAGGGGGAGCGTGCGTGTGAGGGCGCGGGTTAGTGTTAGCGTACGTGTTAGGATTAGGGGACGGGTGAGAGTCAGGCTTCGGGGAAGGGTTAGGGTTAGGGTTTGGGCTACGGTTGGGTTAGGGGACGGGGACGGTTTAGGGTCCAGGTGAGGGTACGGCAACGCTTTACGGGGAGCGTGCGTGTGAGGGCGCGGGTTAGTGTTAGCGTACGGGTTAGGATTAGGGCACGGGTGAGGGTCAGGCTTCGGGGAAGGGTTAGGGTTAGGGTTCGGCCTAGGGTTAGGGGTAGGGGACGGGGACGGTTTAGGGTCCAGGTGAGGGTACGGCAACGCTTTAGGGGGAGCGTGCGAGTGAGGGCGCGGGTTAGTGTTAGCGTACGGGTTAGGATTAGGGGACGGGTGAGGGTCAGGCTTCGGGGAAGGGTTAGGGTTAGGGTTCGGGCTAGGGTTAGGGTTAGGGGACGGGGACGGTTTAGGGTCCAGGTGAGGGTACGGCAACGCTTTAGGGTGAGCGTGCGTGTGAGAGCGCGGGTTAGTGTTAGCGTACGGGTTAGGATTAGGGGACGGGTGAGGGTCAGGCTTCGGGGAAGGGTTAGGGTTAGGGTTCGGGCTAGGGTTAGGGTTAGGGGACGGGGACGGTTTAGGGTCCAGGTGAGGGTACGGCAACGCTTTAGGGGGAGCGTGCGTGTGAGGGCGCGGGTGGGTGTTAGCGTACGGGTTAGGATTAGGGCACGGGTGAGGGTCAGGCTTCGGGGAAGGGTTAGGGTTAGGGTTCGGGCTAGGGTTAGGGTTAGGGGACGGGGACGGTTTAGGGTCCAGGTGAGGGTACGGCAACGCTTTAGGGGGAGCGTGCGTGTGAGGGCGCGGGTGGGTGTTAGCGTACGGGTTAGGATTAGGGGACGGGTGAGGGTCAGGCTTCGGGGAAGGGTTAGGGTTAGGGTTCGGGCTAGGGTTAGGGTTAGGGGACGGGGACGATTACGGTCCAGGTGAGGGTACGGCAACGCTTTAGGGGGAGCGTGCGTGTGAGGGCGCGGGTTAGTGTTAGCGTACGGGTTAGGATTAGGGGACAGGTGTGGGTCAGGCTTCGGGGAAGGGTTAGGGCAAGGGTTCGGGCTAGGGTTAGGGATAGGGGACGGGGACGGTTTAGGGTCCAGGTGAGGGTACGGCAACGCTTTAGGGGGAGCGTGCGTGCGAGGGCGCGGGTTAGTGTTAGCGTACGGTTTAGGATTAGGGGACGGGTGAGGGTCAGGCTTCGGGGAAGGGTTAGGGTTAGGGTTCGGGGTAGGGTTAGGGTTAAGGGAAGGGGACGGTTTAGGGTCCAGGTCAGGGTACGGCAAGGCTTTAGGGGGAGCGTGCGTGCGAGGGCGCGGGTTAGTGTTAGCGTACGGGTAGGATTAGGGGAGAGGTGAGCGTCAGGCTTCGGGGAAGGGTTAGGGTTAGTGTTCGGGCTAGGGTTAGGGTTAGGGGACGGGGACGGTTTAGCGTCCAGGTGAGGGTACGGCAACGCTTTAGGGGGAGCGTGCGTGTGAGGGCGCGGGTTAGTGTTAGCGTACGGGTTAGGATTAGGGGACGGGTGAGGGTCAGGCTTCGGGGAAGGGTTAGGGTTAGGGTTCGGGCTAGGGTTAGGGTTAGGGGACGGGGATGGTTTAGGGTCCAGGTGAGGGTACGGCAACGCTTTAGGGGGAGCGTGCGTGTGAGGGCGCGGGTTAGTGTTAGCGTACGTGTTAGGATTAGGGGACGGGTGAGAGTCAGGCTTCGGGGAAGGGTTACGGTTAGGGTTCGGGCTAGGGTTAGGGTTAGGGGACGGGGACGGTTTAGGGTCCAGGTGAGGGTACGGCAACGCTTTAGGGGGAGCGTGCGTGTGAGGGCGCGGGTTAGTGTTAGCGTACGGGTTAGGATTAGGGCACGGGTGAGGGTCAGGCTTCGGGGAAGGGTTAGGGTTAGGGTTCGGGCTAGGGTTAGGGGTAGGGGACGGGGACGGTTTAGGGTCCAGGTGAGGGTACGGCAACTCTTTAGGGGGAGCGTGCGAGTGAGGGCGCGGGTTAGTGTTAGCGTACGGGTTAGGATTAGGGGACAGGTGAGGGTCAGGCTTCGGGGAAGGGTTAGGGTTAGGGTTCGGGCTAGGGTTAGGGTTAGGGGACGGGGACGGTTTAGGGTCCAGGTGAGGGTACGGCAACGCTTTAGGGGGAGCGTGCGTGTGAGGGCGCGCGTTAGTGTTAGCGTACGGGTTAGGATTAGGGGACGGGTGAGGGTCAGGCTTCGGGGAAGGGTTACGGTTAGGGTTCGGGCTAGGGTTAGGGTTAGGGGACGGGGACGGTTTAGGGTCCAGGTGAGGGTACGGCAACGCTTTAGGGGGAGCGTGCGTGTGAGGGCGCGGGTTAGTGTTAGCGTACGGGTTAGTATTAGGGGACGGGTGAGGGTCAGGCTTCGGGGAAGGTTTAGGGTTAGGGTTCGGGCTAGGGTTAGGGTTAGGGGACGGGGACGGTTTAGGGTCCAGGTGAGGGTACGGCAACGCTTTAGGGGGAGCGTGCGTGTGAGGGCGCGGGTTAGTGTTAGCGTACGGGTTAGGATTAGGGGACGGGTGAGGGTCAGGCTTCGGGTAAGGGTTAGGGTTAGGGTTCGGGCTAGGGTTAGGGTTAGGGGACGGGGACGGTTTAGGGTCCAGGTGAGG
Organism: Delphinus delphis; assembly: GCF_949987515.2. Classification (NCBI taxonomy): domain Eukaryota; kingdom Metazoa; phylum Chordata; class Mammalia; order Artiodactyla; family Delphinidae; genus Delphinus; species Delphinus delphis. Next base: position 529,786 of record NW_027192799.1, on the reverse strand, counting down.
GTACGGCAACGCTTCAGGGGGAGCGTGCGTGTGAGAGCGCGGGTTAGTGTTAGCGTACGGGTTAGGATTAGGGGACGGGTGAGGGTCAGGCTTCGGGGAAGTGTTATGGTTAGGGTTCGGGCTAGGGTTAGGGTTAGGGGACGGGGACGGTTTAGGGTCCAGGTGAGGGTACGGCAACGCTTTAGGGGGAGCGTGCGTGTGAGGGCGCGGGTTAGTGTTAGCGTACGGGTTAGGATTAGGGCACGGGTGAGGGTCAGGCTTCGGGGAAGGGTTAGGGTTAGGGTTCGGGCTAGGGTTAGGGTTAGGGGACGGGGACGGTTTAGGGTCCAGGTGAGGGTACGGCAACGCTTTAGGGGGAGCGTGCGTGTGAGGGCGCGGGTGGGTGTTAGCGTACGGGTTAGGATTAGGGGACGGGTGAGGGTCAGGCTTCGGGGAAGGGTTAGGGTTAGGGTTCGGGCTAGGGTTAGGGTTAGGGGACGGGGACGGTTTAGGGTCCAGGTGAGGGTACGGCAACGCTTTACGGGGAGCGTGCGTGTGAGGGTGCGGGTTAGTGTTAGCGTACGGGTTAGGATTAGGAGACGGCTGAGGGTCAGGCTTCGGGGAAGGGTTAGGGTTAGGGTTCGGGCTAGGGTTAGGGGTAGGGGACGGGGATGGTTTATGGTCCAGGTGAGGGTACGGCAACGCTTTAGGGGGAGCGTGCGTGTGAGGGCGCGGGTTAGTGTTAGCGTACGGGTTAGGATTAGGGGACGGGTGAGGGTCAGGCTTCGGGGAAGGGTTAGGGTTAGGGTTCGGACTAGGGTTAGGGTTAGGGGACGGGGACGGTTTAGGGTCCAGGTGAGGGTACGGCAACGCTTTAGGGGGAGCGTGCGTGTGAGGGCGTGGGTTAGTGTTAGCGTACGGTTTAGGATTAGGGACGTGTGAGGGTCAGGCTTCGGGGAAGGGTTAGGTCTAGGGTTCGGGCTAGGGTTAGGGTTACGGGACGGGGACGGTTTAGGGTCCAGGTGAGGGTACGGCAACGCTTTAGGGGGAGCGTGCGTGTGAGGGCGCAGGTTAGTGTTAGCGTACGGGTTAGGATTAGGGGACGGGTGAGAGTCAGGCTTCGGGGAAGGGTTAGGGTTAGGGTTTGGGCTACGGTTGGGTTAGGGGACGGGGACGGTTTAGGGTCCAGGTGAGGGTACGGCAACGCTTTACGGGGAGCGTGCGTGTGAGGGCGCGGGTTAGTGTTAGCGTACGGGTTAGGATTAGGGCACGGGTGAGGGTCAGGCTTCGGGGAAGGGTTAGGGTTAGGGTTCGGGCTAGGGTTAGGGGTAGGGGACGGGGACGGTTTAGGGTCCAGGTGAGGGTACGGCAACGCTTTAGGGGGAGCGTGCGAGTGAGGGCGCGGGTTAGTGTTAGCGTACGGGTTAGGATTAGGGGACGGGTGAGGGTCAGGCTTCGGGGAAGGGTTAGGGTTAGGGTTCGGGCTAGGATTAGGGTTAGGGGACGGGGACGGTTTAGGGTCCAGGTGAGGGTACGGCAACGCTTTAGGGGGAGCGTGCGTGTGAGGGCGCGGGTTAGTGTTAGCGTACGGGTTAGGATTAGGGGACGGGTGAGGGTCAGGCTTCGGGGAAGGGTTACGGTTAGGGTTCGGGCTAGGGTTAGGGTTAGGGGACGGGGACGGTTTAGGGTCCAGGTGAGGGTACGGCAACGCTTTAGGGGGAGCGTGCGTGTGAGGGCGCGGGTTAGTGTTAGCGTACGGGTTAGTATTAGGGGACGGGTGAGGGTCAGGCTTCGGGGAAGGTTTAGGGTTAGGGTTCGGGCTAGGGTTAGGGTTAGGGGACGGGGACGGTTTAGGGTCCAGGTGAGGGTACGGCAACGCTTCAGGGGGAGCGTGCGTGTGAGGGCGCGGGTTAGTGTTAGCGTACGGGTTAGGATTAGGGGACGGGTGAGGGTCAGTCTTCGGGTAAGGGTTAGGGTTAGGGTTCGGGCTAGGGTTAGGGTTAGGGGACGGGGACGGTTTAGGGTCCAGGTGAGGGTACGGCAACGCTTCAGGGGGAGCGTGCGTGTGAGAGCGCGGGTTAGTGTTAGCGTACGGGTTAGGATTAGGGGACGGGTGAGGGTCAGGCTTCGGGGAAGTGTTATGGTTAGGGTTCGGGCTAGGGTTAGGGTTAGGGGACCGGGACGGTTTAGGGTCCAGGTGAGGGTACGGCAACGCTTTAGGGGGAGCGTGCGTGTGATGGTGCGGGTTAGTGTTAGCGTACGGGTTAGGATTAGGGCACGGGTGAGGGTCAGGCTTCGGGGAAGGGTTAGGGTTAGGGTTCGGGCTAGGGTTAGGGTTAGGGGACGGGGACGGTTTAGGGTCCAGGTGAGGGTACGGCAACGCTTTAGGGGGAGCGTGCGTGTGAGGGCGCGGGTGGGTGTTAGCGTACGGGTTAGGATTAGGGGACGGGTGAGGGTCAGGCTTCGGGGAACGGTTAGGGTTAGGGTTCGGGCTAGGGTTAGGGTTAGGGGACGGGGACGATTTAGGGTCCAGGTAGGGTACGGCAACGCTTTAGGGGGAGCGTGCGTGTGAGGGCGCGGGTTAGTGTTAGCGTACGGGTTAGGATTAGGGGACAGGTGAGGGTCAGGCTTCGGGGAAGGGTTAGGGCAAGGGTTCGGGCTAGGGTTAGGGTTAGGGGACGGGGACGGTTTAGGGTCCAGGTGAGGGTACGGCAACGCTTTAGGGGGAGCGTGCGTGCGAGGGCGCGGGTTAGTGTTAGCGTACGGTTTAGGATTAGGGGACGGGTGAGGGTCAGGCTTCGGGGAAGGGTTAGGGTTAGGGTTCGGGCTAGGGTTAGGGTTAGGGGACGGGGACGGTTTAGGGTCCAGGTGAGGGTACGGCAACGCTTTAGGGGGAGCGTGCGTGTGAGGGCGCGGGTTAGTGTTAGCGTACGGGTTAGGATTAGGGGACGGGTGAGGGTCAGGCTTCGGGGAAGGGTTAGGGTTAGGGTTCGGGCTAGGGTTAGGGGTAGGGGACGGGGACGGTTTAGGGTCCAGGTGAGGGTACGGCAACGCTTTAGGGGGAGCGTGCGTGTGAGGGCGCGGGTTAGTGTTAGCGTACGGGTTAGGATTAGGGGACGGGTGAGGGTCAGGCTTCGGGGAAGGGTTAGGGTTAGGGTTCGGGCTAGGGTTAGGGTTAGGGGACGGGGACGGTTTAGGGTCCAGGTGAGGGTACGGCAACGCTTTAGGGGGAGCGTGCGTGTGAGGGCGCGGGTTAGTGTTAGCGTACGGGTTAGGATTAGGGGACGGGGGAGGGTCAGGCTTCGGGGAAGGGTTACGGGTAGGGTTCGGGCTAGGGTTAGGGTTAGGGGACGGGGACGGTTTAGGGTCCAGGTGAGGGTACGGCAACGCTTTAGGGGGAGCGTGCGTGTGAGGGCGCGGGTTAGTGTTAGCGTACGGGTTAGGATTAGGTGACGGGTGAGGGTCAGGCTTCGGGGAAGGGTTAGGGTTAGGGTTCGGGCTAGGGTTAGGGTTAGGGGACGGGGACGCTTTAGGGTCCAGGTGAGGGTACGGCAACGCTTTAGGGGGAGCGTGCGTGTGAGGGCGCGGGTTAGTGTTAGCGTACGGGTTAGGATTAGGGGACGGGTGAGGGTCAGGCTTCGGGGAAGGGTTAGGGATAGGGTTCGGGCTAGGGTTAGGGTTAGGGGACGGGGACGGTTTAGGGTCCAGGTGAGGGTACGGCAACGCTTTAGGGGGAGCGTGCGTGTGAGAGCGCGGGTTAGTGTTAGCGTACGGGTTAGGATTAGGGGACGGGTGAGGGTCAGGCTTCGGGGAAGGGTTAGGGTTAGGGTTCGGGCTAGGGTTAGGGTTAGGGGACGGGGACGGTTTAGGGTCCAGGTGAGGGTACGGCAACGCTTTAGGGGGAGCGTGCGTGTGAGGGCGCGGGTTAGTGTTAGCGTACGGGTTAGGATTAGGGCACGGGTGAGGGTCAGGCTTCGGGGAAGGGTTAGGGTTAGGGTTCGGGCTAGGGTTAGGGTTAGGGGACGGGGACGGTTTAGGGTCCAGGTGAGGGTACGGCAACGCTTTAGGGGGAGCGTGCGTGTGAGGGCGCGGGTTAGTGTTAGCGTACGGGTTAGGATTAGGGGACAGGTGAGGGTCAGGCTTCGGGGAAGGGTTAGGGCAAGGGTTCGGGCTAGGGTTAGGGATAGGGGACGGGGACGGTTTAGGGTCCAGGTGAGGGTACGGCAACGCTTTAGGGGGAGCGTGCGTGCGAGGGCGCGGGTTAGTGTTAGCGTACGGTTTAGGATTAGGGGACGGGTGAGGGTCAGGCTTCGGGGAAGGGTTAGGGTTAGGGTTCGGGGTAGGGTTAGGGTTAAGGGAAGGGGACGGTTTAGGGTCCAGGTGAGGGTACGGCAAGGCTTTAGGGGGAGCGTGCGTGCGAGGGCGCGGGTTAGTGTTAGCGTACAGGTAGGATTAGGGGAGAGGTGAGCGTCAGGCTTCGGGGAAGGGTTAGGGTTAGTGTTCGGGCTAGGGTTAGGGTTAGGGGACGGGGACGGTTTAGGGTCCAGGTGAGGGTACGGCAACGCTTTAGGGGGAGCGTGCGTGTGAGGGCGCGGGTTACTGTTAGCGTACGGGTTAGGACTAGGGGACGGGTGAGGGTCAGGCTTCGGGGAAGGGTTACGGTTAGGGTTCGGGCTAGGGTTAGGGTTAGGGGACGGGGACGGTTTAGGGTCCAGGTGAGGGTGTGGCAACGCTTTAGGGGGAGCGTTCGTGTGAGCACGCGGGTTAGTGTTAACGTACGGGTTAGGATTAGGGGACAGGTGAGGGTTAGGCTTCGAGGAAGGGTTAGGGTTAGGGTTCGGGCTAGGGTTAGGGTTAGGGGACGGGGACGGTTTAGGGTCCAGGTGAGGGTACGGCAACGCTTTAGGGGGAGCGTGCGTGTGAGAGCGCGGGTTAGTGTTAGCGTACGGGTTAGGATTAGGGGACGGGTGAGGGTCAGGCTTCGGGGAAGGGTTAGGGTTAGGGTTCGGGCTAGGGTTAGGGTTATGGGACGGGGACGGATTAGGGTCCAGGTGAGGGTACGGCAACGCTTTAGGGGGAGCGTGCGTGTGAGGGCGCGGGTTAGTGTTAGCGTACGGGTTAGGATTAGGGGACGGGTGAGGGTCAGGCTTCGGGGAAGGGTTACGGTTAGGGTTCGGGCTAGGGTTAGGGTTAGGGGACGGGGACGGTTTAGGGTCCAGGTGAGGGTACGGCAACGCTTTAGGGGGAGCGTGCGTGTGAGGGCGCGGGTTAGTGTTAGCGTACGGGTTAGGATTAGGGGACGGGTGAGGGTCAGGCTTCGGGGAAGGGTTAGGGTTAGGGTTCGGGCTAGGGTTAGGGTTAGGGGACTGGGACGGTTTAGGGTCCAGGTGAGGGTACGGCAACGCTTTAGGGGGAGCGTGCGTGCGAGGGCGCGGGTTAGTGTTAGCGTACGGGTAGGATTAGGGGACAGGTGAGCGTCAGGCTTCAGGGAAGGGTTAGGGTTAGTGTTCGGGCTAGGGTTAGGGTTAGGGGACGGGGACGGTTTAGGGTCCAGGTGAGGGTACGGCAACGCTTTAGGGGGAGCGTGCGTGTGAGGGCGCGGGTTACTGTTAGCGTACGGGTTAGGACTAGGGGACGGGTGAGGGTCAGGCTTCGGGGAAGGGTTACGGTTAGGGTTCGGGCTAGGGTTAGGGTTAGGGGACGGGGACGGTTTAGGGTCCAGGTGAGGGTACGGCAATGCTTTAGGGGGAGCGTGCGTGTGAGGGCGCGGGTTAGTGTTAGCGTACGGGTTAGGATTAGGGGACGGGTGAGGGTCAGGCTTCGGGGAAGGGTTAGGGTTAGGGTTCGGGCTAGGGTTAGGGGACGGGGACGGTTTAGGGTCCAGGTGAGGGTACGGCAACGCTTTAGGGGGAGCGTGCGTGTGAGGGCGCGGGTGGGTGTTAGCGTACGGATTAGGATTAGGGGACGGGTGAGGGTCAGGCTTCGGGGAAGGGCTAGGGTTAGGGTTCGGGCTAGGGTTAGGGTTAGGGGACGGGGACGGTTTAGGGTCCAGGTGAGGGTACGGCAACGCTTTAGGGCGAGCGTGCGTGTGAGGGCGCGGGTTAGTGTTAGCGTACGGGTTAGGATTAGGGGACGGGTGATTGTCAGGCTTCGGGGAAGGGTTAGGGTTAGGGTTCGGGCTAGGGTTAGGGTTAGGGGACAGGGACCGTTTAGGGTCCAGGTGAGGGTACGGCAACGCTGTAGTGGGAGCGTGCGTGTGAGGGCGCGGGTTAGTGTTAGCGTACGGGTTAGGATTAGGGGACGGGTGAGGGTCAGGCTTCGGGGAAGGGTTAGAGTTAGGGTTCGGGCTAGGGTTAGGGTTAGGGGACGGGGACGGTTTAGGGTCCAGGTGAGGGTACGGCAACGCTTTAGGGGGAGCGTGCGTGTGAGGGCGCGGGTTAGTGTTAGCGTACGGTTTAGGACTAGGGGACGGGTGAGGGTCAGGTTTCGGGGAAGGGTTAGGGTTAGGGTTCGGGCTAGGGTTAGGGTTAGGGGACGGGGACGGTTTAGGGTCCAGGTGAGGGTACGGCAACGCTTTAGGGGGAGCGTGCGTGTGAGGGCGCGGGTTAGTGTTAGCGTATGGGTTAGTATTAGGGGACGGGTGAGAGTCAGGCTTCGGGGAAGGGTTAGGGTTAGGGTTCGGGCTAGGGTTAGGGTTAGGGGACGGGGACGGTTTAGGGTCCAGGTGAGGGTACGGCAACGCTTTACGGGGAGCGTGCGTGTGAGGGCGCGGGTTAGTGTTAGCGTACGGGTTAGGATTAGGAGACGGCTGAGGGTCAGGCTTCGGGGAAGGGTTAGGGTTAGGGTTCGGGCAGGGTTAGGGGTAGGGGACGGGGATGGTTTATGGTCCAGGTGAGGGTACGGCAACGCTTTAGGGGGAGCGTGCGTGTGAGGGCGCGGGTTAGTGTTAGCGTACGGGTTAGGATTAGGGGACGGGTGAGGGTCAGGCTTCGGGGAAGGGTTAGGGTTAGGGTTCGGACTAGGGTTAGGGTTAGGGGACGGGGACGGTTTAGGGTCCAGGTGAGGGTACGGCAACGCTTTAGGGGGAGCGTGCGTGTGAGGGCGTGGGTTAGTGTTAGCGTACGGTTTAGGATTAGGGACGTGTGAGGGTCAGGCTTCGGGGAAGGGTTAGGGCTAGGGTTCGGGCTAGGGTTAGGGTTAGGGGACGGGGACGGTTTAGGGTCCAGGTGAGGGTACGGCAACGCTTTAGGGGGAGCGTGCGTGTGAGGGCGCAGGTTAGTGTTAGCGTACGGGTTAGGATTAGGGGACGGGTGAGGGTCAGGCTTCGGGGAAGGGTTAGGGTTAGGGTTCGGGCTAGGGTTAGGGTTAGGGGACGGGGATGGTTTAGGGTCCAGGTGAGGGTACGGCAACGCTTTAGGGGGAGCGTGCGTGTGAGGGCGCGGGTTAGTGTTAGCGTACGTGTTAGGATTAGGGGACGGGTGAGAGTCAGGCTTTGGGGAAGGGTTAGGGTTAGGGTTCGGGCTAGGGTTAGGGTTAGGGGACGGGGACGGTTTAGGGTCCAGGTGAGGGTACGGCAACGCTTTAGGGGGAGCGTGCGTGTGAGGGCGCGGGTTAGTGTTAACGTACGGGTTAGGATTAGGGCACGGGTGAGGGTCAGGCTTCGGGGAAGGGTTAGGGTTAGGGTTCGGGCTAGGGTTAGGGGTAGGGGACGGGGACGGTTTAGGGTCCAGGTGAGGGTACGGCAACGCTTTAGGGGGAGCGTGCGAGTGAGAGCGCGGGTTAGTGTTAGCGTACGGGTTAGGATTAGGGGACGGGTGAGGGTCAGGCTTCGGGGAAGGGTTAGGGTTAGGGTTCGGGCTAGGGTTAGGGTTAGGGGACGGGGACGGTTTAGGGTCCAGGTGAGGGTACGGCAACGCTTTAGGGGGAGCGTGCGTGTGAGGGCGCGGGTTAGTGTTAGCGTACGGGTTAGGATTAGGGGACGGGTGAGGGTCAGGCTTCGGGGAAGGGTTACGGTTAGGGTTCGGGCTAGGGTTAGGGTTAGGGGACGGGGACGGTTTAGGGTCCAGGTGAGGGTACGGCAACGCTTTAGGGGGAGCGTGCGTGTGAGGGCGCGGGTTAGTGTTAGCATACGGGTTAGTATTAGGGGACGGGTGAGGGTCAGGCTTCGGGGAAGGTTTAGGGTTAGGGTTCGGGCTAGGGTTAGGGTTAGGGGACGGGGACGGTTTAGGGTCCAGGTGAGGGTACGGCAACGCTTTAGGGGGAGCGTGCGTGTGAGGGCGCGGGTTAGTGTTAGCGTACGGGTTAGGATTAGGGGACGGGTGAGGGTCAGGCTTCGGGGAAGGGTTAGGGTTAGGGTTCGGGCTAGGGTTAGGGTTAGGGGACGGGGACGGTTTAGGGTCCAGGTGAGGGTACGGCAACGCTTTAGGGGGAGCGTGCGTGTGAGAGCGCGGGTTAGTGTTAGCGTACGGGTTAGGATTAGGGGACGGGTGAGGGTCAGGCTTCGGGGAAGTGTTATGGTTAGGGTTCGGGCTAGGGTTAGGGTTAGGGGACGGGGACGGTTTAGGGTCCAGGTGAGGGTACGGCAACGCTTTAGGGGGAGCGTGCGTGTGAGGGCGCGGGTTAGTGTTAGCGTACGGGTTAGGATTAGGGCACGGGTGAGGGTCAGGCTTCGGGGAAGGGTTAGGGTTAGGGTTCGGGCTAGGGTTAGGGTTAGGGGACGGGGACGGTTTAGGGTCCAGGTGAGGGTACGGCAACGCTTTAGGGGGAGCGTGCGTGTGAGGGCGCGGGTGGGTGTTAGCGTACGGGTTAGGATTAGGGGACAGGTGAGGGTCAGGCTTCGGGGAAGGGTTAGGGTTAGGGTTCGGGCTAGGGTTAGGGTTAGGGGACGGGGACGATTTAGGGTCCAGGTGAGGGTACGGCAACGCTTTACGGGGAGCGTGCGTGTGAGGGCGCGGGTTAGTGTTAGCGTACGGGTTAGGATTAGGGGACAGGTGAGGGTCAGGCTTCGGGGAAGGGTTAGGGCAAGGGTTCGGGCTAGGGTTAGGGTTAGGGTTAGGGGACGGTTTAGGGTCCAGGTGAGGGTACGGCAACGCTTTAGGGGGAGCGTGCGTGCGAGGGCGCGGGTTAGTGTTAGCGTACGGTTTAGGATTAGGGGACGGGTGAGGGTCAGGCTTCGGGGAAGGGTTAGGGTTAGGGTTCGGGCTAGGGTTAGGGTTAGGGGACGGGGACGGTTTAGGGTCCAGGTGAGGGTACGGCAACGCTTTAGGGGGAGCGTGTGTGTGAGGGCGCGGGTTAGTGTTAGCTTCCGGGTTAGGATTAGGGGACGGGTGAGGGTCAGGCTTCGGGGAAGGGTTAGGGTTAGGGTTCGGGCTAGGGTTAGGGGTAGGGGACGGGGACGGTTTAGGGTCCAGGTGAGGGTACGGCAACGCTTTAGGGGGAGCGTGCGTGTGAGGGCGCGGGTTAGTGTTAGCGTACGGGTTAGGATTAGGGGACGGGTGAGGGTCAGGCTTCGGGGAAGGGTTACGGTTAGGGTTCGGGCTAGGGTTAGGGTTAGGGGACGGGGACGGTTTAGGGTCCAGGTGAGGGTACGGCAACGCTTTAGGGGGAGCGTGCGTGTGAGGGCGCGGGTTAGTGTTAGCGTACGGGTTAGTATTAGGGGACGGGTGAGGGTCAGGCTTCGGGGAAGGTTTAGGGTTAGGGTTCGGGCTAGGGTTAGGGTTAGGGGACGGGGACGGTTTAGGGTCCAGGTGAGGGTACGGCAACGCTTTAGGGGGAGCGTGCGTGTGAGGGCGCGGGTTAGTGTTAGCGTACGGGTTAGGATTAGGGGACGGGTGAGGGTCAGGCTTCGGGGAAGGGTTAGGGTTAGGGTTCGGGCTAGGGTTAGGGTTAGGGGACGGGGACGGTTTAGGGTCCAGGTGAGGGTACGGCAACGCTTTAGGGGGAGCGTGCGTGTGAGAGCGCGGGTTAGTGTTAGCGTACGGGTTAGGATTAGGGGACGGGTGAGGGTCAGGCTTCGGGGAAGTGTTATGGTTAGGGTTCGGGCTAGGGTTAGGGTTAGGGGACGGGGACGGTTTAGGGTCCAGGTGAGGGTACGGCAACGCTTTAGGGGGAGCGTGCGTGTGAGGGCGCGGGTTAGTGTTAGCGTACGGGTTAGGATTAGGGCACGGGTGAGGGTCAGGCTTCGGGGAAGGGTTAGGGTTAGGGTTCGGGCTAGGGTTAGGGTTAGGGGACGGGGACGGTTTAGGGTCCAGGTGAGGGTACGGCAACGCTTTAGGGGGAGCGTGCGTGTGAGGGCGCGGGTGGGTGTTAGCGTACGGGTTAGGATTAGGGGACGGGTGAGGGTCAGGCTTCGGGGAAGGGTTAGGGTTAGGGTTCGGGCTAGGGTTAGGGTTAGGGGACGGGGACGATTTAGGGTCCAGGTGAGGGTACGGCAACGCTTTAGGGGGAGCGTGCGTGTGAGGGCGCGGGTTAGTGTTAGCGTACGGGTTAGGATTAGGGGACAGGTGAGGGTCAGGCTTCGGGGAAGGGTTAGGGCAAGGGTTCGGGCTAGGGTTAGGGTTAGGGGACGGGGACGGTTTAGGGTCCAGGTGAGGGTACGGCAACGCTTTAGGGGGAGCGTGCGTGCGAGGGCGCGGGTTAGTGTTAGCGTACGGTTTAGGATTAGGGGACGGGTGAGGGTCAGGCTTCGGGGAAGGGTTAGGGTTAGGGTTCGGGCTAGGGTTAGGGTTAGGGGACGGGGACGGTTTAGGGTCCAGGTGAGGGTACGGCAACGCTTTAGGGGGAGCGTGTGTGTGAGGGCGCGGGTTAGTGTTAGCGTACGGGTTAGGATTAGGGGACGGGTGAGGGTCAGGCTTCGGGGAAGGGTTAGGGTTAGGGTTCGGGCTAGGGTTAGGGGTAGGGGACGGGGACGGTTTAGGGTCCAGGTGAGGGTACGGCAACGCTTTAGGGGGAGCGTGCGTGTGAGGGCGCGGGTTAGTGTTAGCGTACGGGTTAGGATTAGGGGACGGGTGAGGGTCAGGCTTCGGGGAAGGGTTAGGGTTAGGGTTCGGGCTAGGGTTAGGGTTAGGGGACGGGGACGGTTTAGGGTCCAGGTGAGGGTACGGCAACGCTTTAGGGGGAGCGTGCGTGTGAGGGCGCGGGTTAGTGTTAGCGTACGGGTTAGGATTAGGGGACGGGTGAGGGTCAGGCTTCGGGGAAGGGTTACGGTTAGGGTTCGGGCTAGGGTTAGGGTTAGGGGACGGGGACGGTTTAGGGTCCAGGTGAGGGTACGGCAACGCTTTAGGGGGAGCGTGCGTGTGAGGGCGCGGGTTAGTGTTAGCGTACGGGTTAGGATTAGGGGACGGGTGAGGGTCAGGCTTCGGGGAAGGGTTAGGGTTAGGGTTCGGGCTAGGGTTAGGGTTAGGGGACGGGGACGGTTTAGGGTCCAGGTGAGGGTACGGCAACGCTTTAGGGGGAGCGTGCGTGTGAGGGCGCGGGTTAGTGTTAGCGTACGGGTTAGGATTAGGGGACGGGTGAGGGTCAGGCTTCGGGGAAGGGTTAGGGTTAGGGTTCGGGCTAGGGTTAGGGTTAGGGGACGGGGACGGTTTAGGGTCCAGGTGAGGGTACGGCAACGCTTTAGGGGGAGCGTGCGTGTGAGAGCGCGGGTTAGTGTTAGCGTACGGGTTAGGATTAGGGGACGGGTGAGGGTCAGGCTTCGGGGAAGGGTTAGGGTTAGGGTTCGGGCTAGGGTTAGGGTTAGGGGACGGGGACGGTTTAGGGTCCAGGTGAGGGTACAGCAACGCTTTAGGGGGAGCGTGCGTGTGAGGGCGCGGGTTAGTGTTAGCGTACGGGTTAGGATTAGGGGACGGGTGAGGGTCAGGCTTCGGGGAAGGGTTAGGGTTAGGGTTCGGGCTAGGGTTAGGGTTAGGGGACGGGGACGGTTTAGGGTCCAGGTGAGGGTACGGCAACGCTTTAGGGGGAGCGTGCGTGTGAGGGCGCGGGTGGGTGTTAGCGTACGGGTTAGGATTAGGGGACGGGTGAGGGTCAGGCTTCGGGGAAGGGTTAGGGTTAGGGTTCGGGCTAGGGTTAGGGTTAGGGGACGGGGACGATTTAGGGTCCAGGTGAGGGTACGGCAACGCTTTAGGGGGAGCGTGCGTGTGAGGGCGCGGGTTAGTGTTAGCGTACGGGTTAGGATTAAGGGACAGGTGAGGGTCAGGCTTCGGGGAAGGGTTAGGGCAAGGGTTCGGGCTAGGGTTAGGGATAGGGGACGGGGACGGTTTAGGGTCCAGGTGAGGGTACGGCAACGCTTTACGGGGAGCGTGCGTGCGAGGGCGCGGGTTAGTGTTAGCGTACGGTTTAGGATTAGGGGACGGGTGAGGGTCAGGCTTCGGGGAAGGGTTAGGGTTAGGGTTCGGGGTAGGGTTAGGGTTAAGGGAAGGGGACGGTTTAGGGTCCAGGTGAGGGTACGGCAAGGCTTTAGGGGGAGCGTGCGTGCGAGGGCGCGGGTTAGTGTTAGCTTATGGGTAGGATTAGGGGAGAGGTGAGCGTCAGGCTTCGGGGAAGGGTTAGGGTTAGTGTTCGGGCTAGGGTTAGGGTTAGGGGACGGGGACGGTTTAGGGTCCAGGTGAGGGTACGGCAACGCTTTAGGGGGAGCGTGCGTGTGAGGGCGCGGGTTACTGTTAGCGTACAGGTTAGGACTAGGGGACGGGTGAGGGTCAGGCTTCGGGGAAGGGTTACGGTTAGGGTTCGGGCTAGGGTTAGGGTTAGGGGACGGGGACGGTTTAGGGTCCAGGTGAGGGTGTGGCAACCCTTTAGGGGGAGCGTTCGTGTGAGCACGCAGGTTAGTGTTAACGTACGGGTTAGGATTAGGGGACAGGTGAGGGTTAGGGTTCGGGGAAGGGTTAGGGTTAGGGTTCGGGCTAGGGTTAGGGTTAGGGGACGGGGACGGTTTAGGGTCCAGGTGAGGGTACGGCAACGCTTTAGGGGGAGCGTGCGTGTGAGGGCGTGGGTTAGTGTTAGCGTACGGGTTAGGATTAGGGGACGTGTGAGGGTCAGGCTTCGGGGAAGGGTTAGGGTTAGGGTTCGGGCTAGGGTTAGGGTTAGGGGACGGGGACGGTTTAGGGTCCAGGTGAGGGTACGGCAACGCTTTAGGGGGAGCGTGCGTGTGAGGGCGCAGGTTAGTGTTAGCGTACGGGTTAGGATTAGGGGACGGGTGAGGGTCAGGCTTCGGGGAAGGGTTAGGGTTAGGGTTCGGGCTAGGGTTAGGGTTAGGGGACGGGGACGGTTTAGGGTCCAGGTGATGGTACGGCAACGCTTTAGGGGGAGCGTGCGTGCGAGGGCGCGGGTTAGTGTTAGCGTACTGTTTAGGATTAGGGGACAGGTGAGGGTCAGGCTTCGGGGAAGGGTTAGGGTTAGGGTTCGGGCTAGGGTTAGGGTTAGGGGACGGGGACGGTTTAGGGTCCAGGTGAGGGTACGGCAACGCTTTAGGGGGAGCGTGCGTGCGAGGGCGCGGGTTAGTGTTAGCGTACGGGTAGGATTAGGGGACAGGTGAGCGTCAGGCTTCGGGGAAGGGTTAGGGTTAGTGTTCGGGCTAGGGTTAGGGTTAGGGGACGGGGACGGTTTAGGGTCCAGGTGAGGGTACGGCAACGCTTTAGGGGGAGCGTGCGTGTGAGGGTGCGGGTTACTGTTAGCGTACGGGTTAGGACTAGGGGACGGGTGAGGGTCAGGCTTCGGGGAAGGGTTACGGTTAGGGTTCGGGCTAGGGTTAGGGTTAGGGGACGGGGACGGTTTAGGGTCCAGGTGAGGGTATGGCAATGCTTTAGGGGGAGCGTGCGTGTGAGGGCGCGGGTTAGTGTTAGCGTACGGGTTAGGATTAGGGGACGGGTGAGGGTCAGGCTTCGGGGAAGGGTTAGGGTTAGGGTTCGGGCTAGGGTTAGGGGACGGGGACGGTTTAGGGTCCAGGTGAGGGTACGGCAACGCTTTAGGGGGAGCGTGCGTGTGAGGGCGCGGGTTAGTGTTAGCGTACGGGTTAGGATTAGGGGACGGGTGAGGGTCAGGCTTCGGGGAAGGGTTACGGTTAGGGTTCGGGCTAGGGTTAGGGTTAGGGGACGGGGACGGTTTAGGGTCCAGGTGAGGGTACGGCAACGCTTTAGGGGGAACGTGTGTGTGAGGGCGCGGGTTAGTGTTAGCATACGGGTTAGGATTAGGGGACGGGTGAGGGTCAGGCTTCGGGGAAGGGTTAGGGTTAGGGTTCGGGCTAGGGTTAGGGTTAGGGGACGGGGACGGTTTAGGGTCCAGGTGAGGGTACGGCAACGCTTTAGGGGGAGCGTGCGTGCGAGGGCGCGGGTTAGTGTTAGCGTACGGGTTAGGATTAGGGGACGGGTGAGGGTCAGGCTTCGGGGAAGGGTTAGGGTTAGGGTTCGGGCTAGGGTTAGGGTTAGGGGACGGGGACGGTTTAGGGTCCAGGTGAGGGTATGGCAACGCTTTAGGGGGAGCGTGCGTGTGAGGGCGCGGGTTAGTGTTAGCGTACGGGTTAGGATTAGGGCACGGGTGAGGGTCAGGCTTCGGGGAAGGGTTAGGGTTAGGGTTCGGGCTAGGGTTAGGGTTAGGGGACGGGGACGGTTTAGGGTCCAGGTGAGTGTACGGCAACGCTTTAGGGGGAGCGTGCGTGTGAGGGCGCTGGTGGGTGTTAGCGTACGGGTTAGGATTAGGGGACGGGTGAGGGTCAGGCTTCGGGGAAGGGTTAGAGTTAGGGTTCGGGCTAGGGTTAGGGTTAGGGGACGGGGACGGTTTAGGGTCCAGGTGAGGGTACGGCAACGCTTTAGGGGGAGCGTGCGTGTGAGGGCGCGGGTTAGTGTTAGCGTACGGGTTAGGATTAGGGGACGGGTGAGGGTCAGGCTTCGGGGAAGGGTTACGGTTAGGGTTCGGGCTAGGGTTAGTGTTAGGGGACGGGGACGGTTTAGGGTCCAGGTGAGGGTACGGCAACGCTTTAGGGGGAGCGTGCGTGTGAGGGCGCGGGTTAGTGTTAGCGTACGGGTTAGGATTAGGGGACAGGTGAGGGTCAGGCTTCGGGGAAGGGTTAGGGTTAGGGTTCGGGCTAGGGTTAGGTTTAGGGGACGGGGACGGTTTAGGGTCCAGGTGATGGTACGGCAACGCTTTAGGGGGAGCGTGCGTGCGAGTGCGCGGGTTAGTGTTAGCGTACGGTTTAGGATTAGGGGACGGGTGAGGGTCAGGCTTCGGGGAAGGGTTAGGGTTAGGGTTCGGGCTAGGGTTAGGGTTAGGGGACGGGGACGGTTTAGGGTCCAGGTGAGGGTACGGCAACGCTTTAGGGGGAGCGTGCGTGTGAGGGCGCGGGTTAGTGTTAGCGTACAGGTTAGGATTAGGGGACGGGTGAGGGTCAGGCTTCGGGGAAGGGTTAGGGTTAGGGTTCGCGCTAGAGTTAGGGTTAGGGGACGGGGACGGTTTAGGGTCCAGGTGAGGGTACGGCAACGCTTTAGGGGGAGCGTGCGTGTGAGGGCGCGGGTTAGTGTTAGCGTACGGGTTAGGATTAGGGGACGGGTGAGGGTCAGGCTTCGGGGAACGGTTACGTTTAGGGTTCGGGCTAGGGTTAGGGTTAGGGGACGGGGACGGTTTAGGGTCCAGGTGAGGGTACGGCAACGCTTTAGGGGGAGCGTGCGTGTGAGGGCGCGGGTTAGTGTTAGCGTACGGGTTAGGATTAGGGGACGGAGAGGGTCAGGCTTCGGGGAAGGGTTAGGGTTAGGGTTCGGGCTAGGGTTAGGGGACGGGGATGGTTTAGGGTCCAGGTGAGGGTACGGCAACGCTTTAGGGGGAGCGTGCGTGTGAGGGCGCGGGTTAGTTTTAGCGTACGGGTTAGGATTAGGGGACGGGTGAGGGTCAGGCTTCGGGGAAGGGTTACAGTTAGGGTTCGGGGTAGGGTTAGGGTTAGGGTTAGGGGACGGTTTAGGGTCCACGTGAGGGTACGGCAATGCTTTACGGGGAGCGTGCGTGTGAGGGCGCGGGTTAGTGTTAGCATACGGGTTAGGATTAGGGGACAGGTGAGGGTCAGGCTTCGGGGAAGGGTTAGGGTTAGGTTTCGGGCTAGGGTTAGGGTTAGGGGACGGGGACGGTTTAGGGTCCAGGTGAGGGTAAGGCAACGCTTTAGGGGGAGCGTGCGTGCGAGGGCACGGGTTAGTGTTAGCGTACGGGTTAGGATTAGGGGACGGGTGAGGGTCAGGATTCGGGGAAGGGTTAGGTTTAGGGTTCGGGCTAGGGTTAGGGTTAGGGGACGGGGACGGTTTAGGGTCCAGGTGAGGGTACGGCAACGCTTTAGGGGGAGCGTGCGTGTGAGGGCGCGGGTTAGTGTTAGCGTACGGGTTAGGATTAGGGGACAGGTGAGGGTCAGGCTTCGGGGAAGGGTTAGGGTTAGAGTTCGGGCTAGGGTTAGGGTTAGGGGACGGGGACGGTTTAGGGTCCAGGTGAGGGTACGGCAACGCTTTAGGGGGAGCGTGCGTGCGAGGGCGCGGGTTAGTGTTAGCGTACGGTTTAGGATTAGGGGACGGGTGAGGGTCAGGCTTCGGGAAAGGGTTAGGGTTAGGTTACGGGCTAGGGTTAGGGTTAGGGGACGGGGTCGGTTTAGGGTCCAGGTGAGGGTACGGCAACGCTTTAGGGGGAGCGTGCGTGTGAGGGCGCCGGTTAGTGTTAGCGTACGGTTAGGATTAGGGCACGGGTGAGGGTCAGGCTTCGGGGAAGGGTTATGGTTAGGGTTCGGGCTAGGGTTAGGGTTAGGGGACGGTGACGGTTTAGGGTGCAGGTGAGGGTACGGCAACACTTTAGGGGGAGCGTGCGTGTGAGGGCGCGGGTTAGTGTTAGCGTACGTGTTAGGATTAGGGCACGGGTGAGTGTCAGGCTTCGGGGAAGGGTTAGGGTTAGGGTTCGGGCTAGGGTTAGGGTTACGGGACGGGGACGGTTTAGGGTCCAGGTGAGGGTACGGCAACGCTTTAGGGGGAGCGTGCGTGTGAGGGCGCGTGTGGGTGTTAGCGTACGGGTTAGGATTAGGGGACGGGTTAGGGTCAGGCTTCGGGGAAGTGTTAGGGTTAGTGTTCGGGCTAGGTTTAGGGTTAGGGGACGGGGACGGTTTAGGGTCCAGGTGAGGGTACGGCAACGCTTTAGGGGGAGCGTGCGTGTGAGGGCGCGTGTTAGTGTTAGCATACGGGTTAGGATTAGGGGACGGGTGAGGGTCAGGCTTCGGGGAAGGGTTAGGGTTAGGGTTCGGGCTAGGGTTAGGGTTAGGGGACGGGGACGGTTTAGGGTCCAGGTGAAGGTACGGCAACGCTTTAGGGGGAGCGTGCGTGCGAGGGCGCGTGTTAGTGTTAGCGTACGGTTTAGGATTAGGGGACGGGTGAGGGTCAGGATTCGGGGAAGGGTTAGGGTTAGGGTTCGGGCTAGGGTTAGGGTTAGGGGACGGGGACGGTTTAGGGTCCAGGTGAGGGTACGGCAACGCTTTAGGGGGAGCGTGCGTGTGAGGGCGCGGGTTAGTGTTAGCGTACGGGTTAGGATTAGGGGACGGGTGAGGGTCAGGCTTCGGGGAAGGGATAGGGTTAGGGTTCGGGCAGGGTTAGGGTTAGGGGACGGGGACGGTTTAGGGTCCAGGTGAGGGTGCGGCAACGCTTTAGGGGGAGCGTGCGTGTGAGGGCGCGGGTTAGTGTTAGCGTACGGGTTAGGATTAGGGGACGGGTGAGGGTCAGGCTTCGGGGAAGGGATAGGGTTAGGGTTCGGGCAGGGTTAGGGTTAGGGGACGGGGACGGTTTAGGGTCCAGGTGAGGGTGCGGCAACGCTTTAGGGGGAGCGTGCGTGTGAGGGCGCGGGTTAGTGTTAGCGTACGGGTTAGGATTAGGGCATGGGTGAGGGTCAGGCTTCGGGGAAGGGTTAGGGTTAGGGTTCGGGCTAGGGTTAGGGTTAGGGGACGGGGACGGTTTAGGGTCCAGGTGAGGGTACGGCAACGCTTTAGGGGGAGCGTGCGTGTGAGGGCGTGGGTGGGCGTTAGCGTACGGGTTAGGATTAGGGGACGGGTGAGGGTCAGGCTTCGGGGAAGGTTTAGGGTTAGGGTTCGGGCTAGGGTTAGGGTTAGGGGACGGGGACGGTTTAGGGTCCAGGTGAGGGTGCGGCAACGCTTTAGGGGGAGCGTGCGTGTGAGGGCGCGGGTGGGTGTTAGCGTACGGGTTAGGACTAGGGGACGGGTGAGGGTCAGGCTTCGGGGAAGGGTTAGGGTTAGGGTTCGGGCTAGGGTTATGGTTAGGGGACGGGGACGGTTTAGGGTCCAGGTGAGGGTACGGCAACGCTTAAGGGGGAGCGTGCGTGTGAGGGCGCGGGTTAGTGTTAGCGTACGGATTAGGATTAGAGCACGGGTGAGGGTCAGGCTTCGGGGAAGGGTTAGGGTTAGGATTCGGGCTAGGGTTAGGGTTAGGGGACGGGGACGGTTTAGCGTCCAGGTGAGGGTACGGCAACGCTTTAGGGGGAGCGTGCGTGTGAGGGCGCGGGTTAGTGTTAGCGTACGGGTTAGGATTAGGGGACGGGTGAGGGTCAGGCTTCGGGGAAGGGTTAGGGTTAGGGTTCGGGCTAGGGTTAGGGTTAGGGTACGGGGACGGTTTAGGGTCCAGTTGAGGGTACGGCAACGCCTTAGAGGGAGCGTGCTTGTGAGGGCGCGGGTGGGTGTTAGCGTACGGGTTAGGATTAGGGGACGGGTGAGGGTCAGGCTTCGGGGAAGGGTTAGGGTTAGGTTACGGGCTAGGGTTAGGGTTAGGGGACGGGGACGGTTTAGGGTCCAGGTGAGGGTACGGCAACGCTTTAGGGGGAGCGTGCGTGTGAGGGCGCGGGTTAGTGTTAGCGTACGGGTTAGGATTAGGGGACGGGTGAGGGTCAGGCTTCGGGGAAGGGTTACGGTTAGGGTTCGGGCTAGGGTTAGGGTTAGGGTACGGGGACGGTTTAGGGTCCAGGTGAGGTTATGGCAACGCTTTAAGGGGAGCGTGCGTGTGAGGGCACGGGTTAATGTTAGCGTACGGGTTAGGATTAGGTGACGGGTGAGGGTCAGGCTTCGGGGAAGGGTTAGGGTTACGGTTCGGGCTAGGGTTAGGGGACGGGGACGGTTTAGGGTCCAGGTGAGGGTACGGCAACGCTTTAGGGGGAGCGTGCGAGTGAGGGCGCGGGTGGGTGTTAGCGTACGGGTTAGGATTAGGGGACGGGTGAGGGTCAGGCTTCGCGGAAGGGTTAGGGTTACGGTTCGGGCTAGGGTTAGGGTTAGGGGACGGGGACGGTTTAGGGTCCAGGTGAGGGTACGGCAACGCTTTAGGGGGAGCGTGCGTGTGAGGGCGCGGGTTAGTGTTAGCGTACGGGTTAGGATTAGGGGACGGGTGAGGGTCAGGCTTCGGGGAAGGGTTAGGGTTAGGGTTCGGGCTAGGGTTAGGGTTAGGGGACGGGGACGTTTTAGGGTCCAGGTGAGGGTACGGCAACGCTTTAGGGGGAGCGTGCGTGTGAGGGCGCGGGTTAGTGTTAGCGTACGGGTTAGGATTAGGGGACGGGTGAGGGTCAGGCTTCGGGGAAGGGTTAGGGTAAGTGTTCGGGCTAGGGTTAGGGTTAGGGGACGGGGACGGTTTAGGGTCCAGGTGAGGGTACGGCAACGCTTTAGGGGGAGCGTGCGTGTGAGGGCGCGGGTTAGTGTTAGCGTACGGGTTAGGATTAGGGGACGGGTGAGGGTCAGGCTTCGGGGAAGGGTTAGGGTTAGGGTTCGGGCTAGGGTTAGGGTTAGGGGACGGGGACGGTTTAGGGTCCAGGTGAGGGTACGGCAACGCTTTAGGGGGAGCGTGCGTGTGAGGGCGCGGATTAGTTTTAGAGTACGGGTTAGGATTAGGGGACGGGTGAGGGTCAGGCTTCAGGGAAGTGTTAGGGTTAGGGTTCGGGCTAGGGTTAGGGTTAGGGGACGGGGACGGTTTAGGGTCCAGGTGAGGGTACGGCAACGCTTTAGGGGGAGCGTGCGTGTGAGGGCGCGGGATAGTGTTAGCGTACGGGTTAGGATTAGGGCACGGGTGAGGGTCAGGCTTCGGGGAAGGGTTAGGGTTAAGGTTCGGGCTAGGGTTAGGGTTAGGGGACGGGTTAGGATTAGGGGACGGGTGAGGGTCAGGCTTCGGGGAAGGGTTAGGGTTAGGGTTCGGGCTAGGGTTAGGGTTAGGGGACGGGGACGGTTTAGGGTCCAGGTGAGGTACGGCAACGCTTTAGGGGGAACGTGCATGTGAGGGCGCAGGTTTGTGTTAGCGTACGGGTTAGGATTAGGGGACGGGTGAGGGTCAGGCTTCGGGGAAGGGTTAGGGTTAGGGTTCGGGCTAGGGTTAGGGTTAGGGGACGGGGACGGTTTAGGGTCCAGGTGAGGGTACGGCAACGCTTTAGGGGGAGCGTGCGTGTGAGGGCGCGGATTAGTTTTAGTGTACGGGTTAGGATTAGGGGACGGGTGAGGGTCAGGCTTCAGGGAAGTGTTAGGGTTAGGGTTCGGGCTAGGGTAAGGGTTAGGGGACGGGGACGGTTTAGGGTCCAGGTGAGGATACGGCAACGCTTTAGGGGGAGCGTGCGTGTGAGGGCGTGTGTTAGTGTTAGCGTACAGGTTAGGATTAGGGCACGGGTGAGGGTCAGGCTTCGGAGAAGGGTTAGGGTTAGGGTTCGGGCTAGGGTTAGGGTTAGGGGACGGGGACGGTTTAGGGTCCAGGTGAGGGTACGGCAACGCTTTAGGGGGAGCGTGTGTGTGAAGGCGCGGGTTAGTGTTAGCAAACGGGTTAGGATTAGGGGACGGGTGAGGGTCAGGCTTCGGGGAAGGGTTACGGTTAGGGTTCGGGCTAGGGTTAGGGTTAGGGGACGGGGACGGTTTAGGGTCCAGGTGAGGGTACGGCAACGCTTTAGGGGGAGCGTGCGTGTGAGGGCGCGGGTTAGTGTTAGCGTACGGGCTAGGATTAGGGGACGGGTGAGGGTCAGGCTTCGGCGAAGGGTTAGGGTTAGTGTTCGGGCTAGGGTTAGGGTTAGGGGACGGGGACGGTTTAGGGTCCAGGTGAGGGTACGGCAACGCTTTAGGGGGAGCGTGCGTGTGAGGGCGCGGGTTAGTGTTAGCGTACGGGTTAGGATTAGGGCACGGGTAAGGGTCAGGCTTCGGGGAAGGGTTAGGGTTTGGGTTCGGGCTAGGGTTAGGGTTAGGGGACGGGGACGGTTTAGGGTCCAGGTGAGGGTACGGCAACGCTTTAGGGGTAGCGTGCGTGTGAGGGCGCGGGTTAGTGTTAGCGTACGGGTTAGGATTAGGGGACGGGTGAGGGGCAGGCTTCGGGGAAGGGTTAGGGCTAGGGTTCGAGCTAGGGTTAGGGTTAGGGGACGGGGACGGTTTAGGGTCCAGGTGAGGGTACGGCAACGCTTTAGGGGGAGCGTTCGTGTGAGGGTGCGGGTTAGTGTTAGCGTACGGGTTAGGATTAGGTGACGGTTGAGGGTCAGGGTTCGGGGAAGGGTTAGGGTTAGGGTTCGGGCTAGGGTTAGGGTTAGGGGACGGGGACGGTTTAGGGTCCAGGTGAGGGTACAGCAATGCTTTAGGGGGAGCGTGCGTGTGAGGGCGCGGGTTAGTGTTAGCATACGGGTTAGGATTGGGGACGGGTGAGGGTCAGGCTTCGGGGAAGGGTTAGGGTTAGGGTTCGGGCTAGGGTTAGGATTAGGGGACGGGGACGGTTTAGGGTCCAGGTGAGGGTACGGCAACGCTTTAGGGGGAGTGTGCGTGTGAGGGCGCGGGTTAGTGTTAGCGTACGGGTTAGGATTAGGGGATGGGTGAGGGTCAGGCTTCGGGGAAGGGTTAGGGTTAGGGTACGGGCTAGCGTTAGGGTTAGGGGACGGGGACGGTTTAGGGTCCAGGTGAGGGTACGGCAACGCTTTAGGGGGAGCGTGCGTGTGAGGGCGCGGGTTAGTGTTAGCGTACGGGTTAGGATTAGGGCACGGGTGAGGGTCAGGCTTCGGGGAAGTGTTAGGGTTAGGGTTCGGGCTAGGGTTAGGGTTAGGGGACGGGGACGGTTTAGGGTCCAGGTGAGGGTACGGCAACGCTTTAGGGGGAGCGTGCGTGTGAGGGCGCGGGTTAGTGTTAGCGTACGGGTTAGGAGTAGGGGACGGGTGAGGGTCAGGCTTTGGGGAAGGGTTAGGGTTAGGGTTCGGGCTAGGGTTAGGGTTAGGGGACGGGGACGGTTTAGGGTCCAGGTGAGGGTACGGCAACGCTTTAGGGGGAGCGTGCGTGTGAGGGCGCGGGTTAGTGTTAGCGTACGGGTTAGGATTAGGGCACCGGTGAGGGTCAGGCTTCGGGGAAGGGTTAGGGCTAGGTTTCGGGCTAGGGTTAGGGTTAGGGGACGGGGACGGTTTAGGGTCCAGTTAAGGGTATGGCAACGATTTAGGGGGAGCGTGCGTGTGAGGGCGCGGGTTAGTGTTAGCATACGGGTTAGGATTAGGGGACGGGTGAGGGTCAGGCTTCGGGGAAGGGTTCGGGTTAGGGTTCGGGCTAGGGTTAGGGTTAGGGGACGGGGATGGTTTAGGGTCCAGGTGAGGGTACGGCAACGCTTTAGGGGGAGCGTGCGTGTGAGGGCGCGGGTTAGTGTTAGCGTACGGGTTAGGATTAGGGGACGGGTGAGGGTCAGGCTTCGGGGAAGGGTTAGGGTTTGGGTTCGGGATAGGGTTAGGGTTAGGGGACGGGGACGGTTTAGGGTCCAGGTGAGGGTACGGCAACGCTTTAGGGGGAGCGTGCGTGTGAGGGCGTGGATTAGTGTTAGCGTACGGGTTAGGATTAGGGCACGGGTGAGGGTCAGGCTTCGGGAAAGGGTTAGGGTTAGGGTTCGGGCTAGGGTTAGGGTTAGGGGACGGGGACGGTTTAGGGTCCAGGTGAGGGTACGGCAACGCTTTAGGGGGAGCGTGCGTGTGAGGGCGCGGGTTAGTGTTAGCGTACGGGTTAGGATTAGGGCACGGGTGAGGGTCAGGCTTCGGGGAAGGGTTAGGGTTAGTGTTCGGGCTAGGGTTAGGGTTAGGGGACGGGGACGGTTTAGGGTCCAGGTGAGGGTACGGCAACGCTTTAGGGGGAGCGTGCGTGTGAGGGCGCGTTTTAGTGTTAGCGTACGGGTTAGGATTAGGGGACGGGTGAGGGTCAGGATTCGGGGAAGGGTAAGGGTTAGGGTTCGGGCTAGGGTTAGGGTTAGGGGACGGGGACGGTTTAGGGTCCAGGTGAGGGTACGGCAACGCTTTAGGGGGAGCGTGCGTGTGAGGGCGCGGGTTAGTGTTAGCGTACGGGTTAGGATTAGGGGACGGGTGAGGGTCAGGCTTCGGAGAAGTGTTAGGGCTAGGTTTCGGGCTAGGGTTAGGGTTAGGGGACGGGGACGGTTTAGGGTCCAGGTGAGGGTACGGCAACGCTTTAGGGGGAGAGTGCGTGTGAGGGCGCGGGTTAGTGTTAGCGTACGTGTTAGGATTGGGGACGGGTGAGGGTCAGGCTTCGGGGAAGGGTTAGGGTTAGGGTTCGGGCTAGGGTTAGGGTTAGGGGACGGGGACGGTTTAGGGTCCAGGTGAGGGTACGGCAACGCTTTAGGGGGAGCGTGCGTGTGAGGGCGCGGGTTAGTGTTAGCGTACGGGTTAGGATTAGGGGACGGGTGAGGGTCAGGCTTCGGGGAAGGGTTAGGGTTAGGGTACGGGCTAGCGTTAGGGTTAGGGGACGGGGACGGTTTAGGGTCCAGGTGAGGGTACGGCAACGCTTTAGGGGGAGCGTGCGTGTGAGGGCGCGGGTTAGTGTTAGCGTACGGGTTAGGATTAGGGCACGGGTGAGGGTCAGGCTTCGGGGAAGTGTTAGGTTTAGGGTTCGGGCTAGGGTTAGGGTTAGGGGACGGGGACGGTTTAGGGTCCAGGTGAGGGTACGGCAACGCTTTAGAGGGAGCGTGCGTGTGAGGGCGCGGGTTAGTGTTAGCGTACGGGTTAGGAGTAGGGGACGGGTGAGGGTCAGGCTTTGGGGAAGGGTTAGGGTTAGGGTTCGGGCTAGGGTTAGGGTTAGGGGACGGGGACGGTTTAGGGTCAAGGTGAGGGTACGGCAACGCTTTAGGGGGAGCGTGCGTGTGAGGGCGTGGGTTAGTGTTAGCGTACGGGTTAGGATTAGGGCACCGGTGAGGGTCAGGCTTCGGGGAAGGGTTAGGGCTAGGTTTCGGGCTAGGGTTAGGGTTAGGGGACGGGGACGGTTTAGGGTCCAGGTAAGGGTATGGCAACGATTTAGGGGGAGCGTGCGTGTGAGGGCGCGGGTTAGTGTTAGCATACGGGTTAGGATTAGGGGACGGGTGAGGGTCAGGCTTCGGGGAAGGGTTAGGGTTAGGGTTCGGGCTAGGGTTAGGGTTAGGGGATGGGGACGGTTTAGGGTCCAGGTGAGGGTACGGCAACGCTTTAGGGGGAGCGTGCGTGTGAGGGCGCGGGTTAGTGTTAGCGTACGGGTTAGGATTAGGGGACGGGTGAGGGTCAGGCTTCGGGGAAGGGTTAGGGTTAGGGTTCGGTCTAGGGTTAGGGTTAGGGGACGGGGACGGTTTAGGGTCCAGGTGAGGGTACGGCAACGCTTTAGGGGGAGCGTGCGTGTGAGGGCGCGAGTTAGTGTTAGCGTACGGGTTAGGATTAGGGCACGGGTGAGGGTCAGGCTTCGGGGAAGGGTTAGGGCTAGGGTTCGGGCTAGGGTTAGGGTTAGGGGACGGGGACGGTTTAGGGTCCAGGTGAGGGTACGGCAACGCTTTAGGGGGATCGTGCGTGTGAGGGTGCGGGTTAGTGTTAGCGTACGGGTTAGGAGCAGAGGACGGGTGAGGGTCAGGCTTTGGGAAGGGTTAGGGTTAGGGTTCGGGCTAGGGTTAGGGTTAGGGGACGGGGACGGTTTAGGGTCCAGGTGAGGGTACGGCAACGCTTTAGAGGGAGCGTGCGTGTGAGGGCGCGGGTTATTGTTAGCGTACGGGTTAGGATTAGGGGACGGGTGAGGGTCAGTCTTCGGGGAAGTGTTAGGGTTAGGGTTCGGGCTAGGGTTAGGTGTACGGGACGGGGACGGTTTAGGGTCCAGGTGCGGGTACGGCAACGCTTTTCGGGGAGCGTGCGTGTGAGGGCGTGGGTTAGTGTTAGCGTACGGGTTAGGATCAGGGGACGGGTGAGTGTCAGGCTTCGGGGAAGGGTTAGGGTTAGGGTTCGGGCTAGGGTTAGGGTTAGGGGACGGGGATGGTTTAGGGTCCAGGTGAGGGTACGGCAACGCTTTAGGGGGAGCGTGCGTGTGAGGGCGAGGGTTAGTGTTAGCGTACGGGTTAGGATTAGGGGACGGGTGAGGGTCAGGCTTCGGGGAAGGGTTAGGTTTAGGGTTTGGGCTACGGTTAGGGTTAGGGGACGGGGACAGTTTAGGGTCCAGGTGAGGGTACGGCAACGCTTTAGGGGGAGCGTGCGTGTGAGGGCGTGGGTTAGTGTTAGCGTACGGGTTAGGATTAGGGGACGGGTGACAGTCAGGCTTCGGGGAAGGGTTAGGGTTAGGGTCGGGCTAGGGTTAGGGTTAGGGGACGGGGACGGTTTAGGGTCCAGGTGAGGGTACGGCAACGCTTTAGGGGGAGCGTGCGTGTGAGGGCGCGGGTTAGTGTTAGCGTACGGGTTAGGATTAGGGACGGGTGAGGGTCAGGCTTCGGGGAAGGGTTACGGTTAGGGTTCGGGCTAGGGTTAGGGTTAGGGGACGGGGACGGTTTAGGGTCCAGGTGAGGGTACGGCAACGCTTTAGGGGGGGCGTGCGTGTGAGGGCGCGGGTTAGTGTTAGCGTACGGGTTAGGATTAGGGGACGGGTGAGGGTCAGGCTTCGGGGAAGGGTTACGGTTAGGGTTCGGGCTAGGGTTAGGGTTAGGGGACGGGGACGGTTTAGGGTCCAGGTGAGGGTACGGCAACGCTTTAGGGGGAGCATGCGTGTGAGGGCACGGGTTAGTGTTAGCGTACGGGTTAGGATTAGGTGACGGGTGAGGGTCAGGCTTCGCGGAAGGGTTAGGGTTAGGGTTCGGGCTAGGGTTAGGGATAGGGGTCGGTTTAAGGTCCAGGTGAGGGTACGGCAACGCTTTAGGGGGAGCGTGAGTGTGAGGGCGCGGGTTAGTGTTAGCGTACGGGTTAGGATTAGGGCACGGGTGAGGGTCAGGCGTCGGGGAAGGGTTAGGGTTAGGGTTCGGGCTAGGGTTAGGGTTAGGGGACGGGGACGGCTTAGGGTCCAGGTGAGGGTACGGCAACGCTTTAGGGGGAGCGTGCGTGTGAGGGCGCGGGTTAGTGTTAGCGTACGGGTTAGGATTAGGGCACGGGTGAGGGTCAGGCTTCGGGGAAGGGTTAGGGTTAGGGTTCGGGCTAGGGTTAGGGTTAGGGGACGGGGACGGTTTAGGGTCCAGGTGAGGGTACGGCAACGCTTTAGGGGGAGCGTGCGTGTGAGGGCGTGGGTTAGTGTTAGCGTACGGGTTAGGATTAGGGGACGGGTGAGGGTCAGGATTCGGGGAAGGGTTAGGGTTAGGGTTCGGGCTAGGTTTAGGGTTAGGGGACGGGGACGGTTTAGCGTCCAGGTGAGGGTACGGCAACGCTTTAGGGGGAGCGTGCGTGTGAGGGCGCGGGTTAGTGTTAGCGTACGGGTTAGGATTAGGGGACGGGTGAGGGTCAGGCTTCGGGGAAGGGTTAGGGTTAGGGTTCGGGCTAGGGTTAGGGTTAGGGGACGGGGACGGTTTAGGGTCCAGGTGAGGGTATGGCAACGCTTTAGGGGGAGCGTGCGTGTGAGGGCGCGGGTTAGTGTTAGCGTACGGGTTAGGATTAGGGCACGGGTGAGGGTCAGGCTTCGGGGAAGGGTTAGGGCTAGGGTTCGGGCTAGGGTTAGGGTTAGGGGACGGGGACGGTTTAGGGTCCAGGTGAGGGTACGGCAACGCTTTAGGGGGATCGTGCGTGTGAGGGTGTGGGTTAGTGTTAGCGTACGGGTTAGGAGTAGAGGACGGGTGAGGGTCAGGCTTTGGGGAAGGGTTAGGGTTAGGGTTCGGGCTAGGGTTAGGGTTAGGGGACGGGGACGGTTTAGGGTCCAGGTGAGGGTACGGCAACGCTTTAGGGGGAGCGTGCGTGTGAGGGCGCGGGTTATTGTTAGCGTACGGGTTAGGATTAGGGGACGGGTGAGGGTCAGGCTTCGGGGAAGGGTTAGGGTTAGGGTTCGGGCTAGGGTTAGGGTTAGGGGACGGGGACGGTTTAGGGTCCAGGTGCGGGTACGGCAACGCTTTTCGGGGAGCGTGCGTGTGAGGGCGCGGGTTAGTGTTAGCGTACGGGTTAGGATCAGGGGACGGGTGAGTGTCAGGCTTCGGGGAAGTTTTAGGGGTAGGGTTCGGGCTAGGGTTAGGTTTAGGGGACGGGGACGGTTTAGGGTCCAGGTGAGGGTACGGCAACGCTTTAGGGGGAGCGTGCGTGTGAGGGCGTGGGTTAGTGTTAGTGTACGGGTTAGGATTAGGGGACGGGTGAGGGTCAGGTTTCGGGGAAGGGTTAGGTTTAGGGTTCGGGCTAGGGTTAGGGTTAGGGGACGGGGACAGTTTAGGGTCCAGGTGAGGGTACGGCAACGCTTTAGGGGGAGCGTGCGTGTGAGGGCGTGGGTTAGTGTTAGCGTACGGGTTAGGATTAGGGGACGGGTGAGGGTCAGGCTTCGGGGAAGGGTTAGTGTTAGGGTTCGGGCTAGGGTTAGGGTTAGGGGACGGGGACGGTTTAGGGTCCAGGTGAGGGTACGGCAACGCTTTAGGGGGAGCGTGCGTGTGAGGGCGCGGGTTATTGTTAGCGTACGGGTTAGAATTAGGGGACGGGTGAGGGTCAGGCTTCGGGGAAGGGTTAGGGTTTGGGTTCGGGATAGGGTTAGGGTTCGGGGAAGGGGACGGTTTAGCGTCCAGGTGAGGGTACGGCAACGCTTTAGGGGGAGCGTGCGTGTGAGGGCGCGGGTTAGTGTTAGCGTACGGATTAGGATTAGGGGACGGGTGAAGGTCAGGCTTCGGGGAAGGGTTAGGGTTAGAGTTCGGGCTAGGGTTAGGGTTAGGGGACGGGGACGGTTTAGGGTCCAGGTGAGGGTACGGCAACGCTTTAGGGGGAGCGTGCGTGTGAGGGCGCGGGTTAGTGTTAGCGTACGGGTTAGGATTAGGGGACGGGTGAGGGTCAGGCTTCGGGGAAGGGTTAGGGTTAGGGTTCGGGCTAGGGTTAGGGTTAGGGGACGGGGACGATTTAGGGTCCAGGTGAGGGTACGGCAACGCTTTAGGGGGAGCGTGCGTGTGAGGGCGCGGGTTAGTGTTAGCGTACGGGCTAGGATTAGGGCACGGGTGAGGGTCAGGCTGCGGGGAAGCGTTAGGGTTAGTGTTCGGGCTAGGGTTAGGGTTAGGGGACGGGGACGGTTTAGGGTCCAGGTGAGGGAACGGCAACGCTTTAGGGGGAGCGTGCGTGTGAGGGCGCGGGTTAGTGTTAGCGTACGGGTTAGGATTAGGGCACGGGTGAGGGTCAGGCTTCGGGGAAGGGTTAGGGTTAGGGTTC
The DNA here is from genome assembly GCF_949987515.2 of Delphinus delphis. Taxonomy (NCBI): domain Eukaryota; kingdom Metazoa; phylum Chordata; class Mammalia; order Artiodactyla; family Delphinidae; genus Delphinus; species Delphinus delphis. The sequence continues at coordinate 501,241 of NW_027192799.1, read as the reverse complement.
GGGCTAGGGTTAGGGTTAGGGGACGGGGACGGTTTAGGGTCCAGGTGAGGGTACGGCAACGCTTTAGGGGGAGCGTGCGTGTGAGGGCGCGGCTTAGTGTTAGCGTACGGGTTAGGATTAGGGCACGGGTGACGGTCAGGCTTCGGGGAAGGGTTACGGTTAGGGTTCGGGCTAGGGTTAGGGTTAGGGGACGGGGACGGTTTAGGGTCCAGGTGAGGGTACAGCAACGCTTTAGGGGGAGCATATGTGTGAGGGCACGGGTTAGTGTTAGCGTACGGGTTAGGATTAGGTGACGGGTGAGGGTCAGGCTTCGCGGAAGGGTTAGGGTTAGGGTTCGGGCTAGGGTTAGGGATAGGGGTCGGTTTAAGGTCCAGGTGAGGGTAGGGCAACGCTTTAGGTGGAGCGTGAGTGTGAGGGCGCGGGTTAGTGTTAGCGTACGGGTTAGGATTAGGGCACGGGTGAGGTTCAGGCTTCGGGGAAGGGTTAGGGTTAGGGTTCGGGCTAGGGTTAGGGTTAGGGGACGGGGACGGTTTAGGGTCCAGGTGAGGGTACGTCAACGCTTTAGGGGGAGCGTGCGAGTGAGGGCGCGGGTTAGTGTTAGCGTACGGGTTAGGATTAGGGGACGGGTGAGGGTCAGGCTTCGGGGAAGGGTTAGGGTTAGGGTTCGGGCTAGGGTTAGGGTTAGGGGACGGGGACGGTTTAGGGTCCAGGTGAGGGTACGGCAACGCTTTAGGGGGAGTGTGCGTGTGAGGGCGCGGGTTAGTGTTAGCGTACGGGTTAGGATTAGGGGACGGGTGAGGGTCAGGATTCGGGGAAGGGTTAGGGTTAGGGTTCGGGCTAGGGTTAGGGTTAGGGGACGGGGACGGTTTAGCGTCCAGGTGAGGGTACGGCAACGCTTTAGGGGGAGCGTGCGTGTGAGGGCGCGGGTTAGTGTTAGCGTACGGGTTAGGATTAGGGCACGGGTGAGGGTCAGGCTTCGGGGAAGGGTTAGGGCTAGGGTTCGGGCTAGGGTTAGGGTTAGGGGACGGGGACGGTTTAGGGTCCAGGTGAGGGTACGGCAATGCTTTAGGGGGATCGTGCGTGTGAGGGTGCGGGTTAGTGTTAGCGTACGGGTTAGGAGTAGAGGACGGGTGAGGGTCAGGCTTTGGGGAAGTGTTAGGGTTAGGGTTCGGGCTAGGGTTAGGGTTAGGGGACGGGGACGGTTTAGGGTCCAGGTGAGGGTACGGCAACGCTTTAGGGGGAGCGTGCGTGTGAGGGCGCGGGTTAGTGTTAGCGTACGGGTTAGGATTAGGGGACGGGTGAGGGTCAGGCTTCGGGGAAGGGTTAGGGTTAGGGTTCGGGCTAGGGTTAGGGTTAGGGGACGGGGACGGTTTAGGGTCCAGGTGCGGGTACGGCAACGCTTTTCGGGGAGCGTGCGTGTGAGGGCGCGGGTTAGTGTTAGCGTACGGGTTAGGATCAGGGGACGGGTGAGTGTCAGGCTTCGGGGAAGGGTTGGGGTTAGGGTTCGGGCTAGGGTTAGGGTTAGGGGACGGGGACGGTTTAGGGTCCAGGTGAGGGTACAGCAACGCTTTAGTGGGAGCGTGCGTGTGAGGGCGCGGGTTAGTGTTAGCGTACGGGTTAGGATTAGGGGACGGGTGAGGGTCAGGCTTCGGGGAAGGGTTAGGTTTAGGGTTCGGGCTAGGGTTAGGGTTAGGGGACGGGGACAGTTTAGGGTCCAGGTGAGGGTACGGCAATGCTTTAGGGGGAGCGTGCCTGTGAGGGCGCGGGTTAGTGTTAGCGTACGGGTTAGGATTAGGGGACGGGTGAGGGTCAGGCTTCGGGGAAGGGTTAGGGTTAGGGTTCGGGCTAGGGTTAGGGTTAGGGGACGGGGACGGTTTAGGGTCCAGGTGAGGGTACGGCAACGCTTTAGGGGGAGCGTGCGTGTGAGGGCGCGGGTTAGTGTTAGCGTACGGGTTAGGATTAGGGGACGGGTGAGGGTCAGGCTTCGGGGAAGGGTTAGGGTTAGGGTTCGGGCTAGGGTTAGGGTTAGGGGACGGGGACGGTTTAGGGTCCAGGTGAGGGTACGGCAACGCTTTAGGGGGATCGTGCGTGTGAGGGCGCGGGTTAGTGTTAGCGTACGGGTTAGGATTAGGGCACGGGTGAGGGTCAGGCTTCGGGGAAGGGTTAGGGTTAGGGTTCGGGCTAGGGTTAGGGTTAGGGGACGGGGACGGTTTAGGGTCCAGGTGAGGGTACGGCAACGCTTTAGGGGGAGCGTGCGGGTGAGGGCGCGGGGTAGTGTTAGCGTTCGGGTTAGGATTAGGGGATGGGTGAGGGTCAGGCTTCGGGGAAGTGTTAGGTCTAGGGTTCCGGCTAGGGTTAGGGTTAGGGGACGGGGACGGTTTAGGGTCCAGGTGAGGGTACGGCAACGCTTTAGGGGGAGCGTGCGTGTGAGGGCGCGGGTTAGTGTTAGCGTACGGGTTAGGATTAGGGCACGGGTGAGGGTCAGGCTTCGGGGAAGGGTTAGGGTTAGGGTTCGAGCTAGGGTTAAGGTTAGGGGACGGGGACGGTTTAGGGTCCAGGTTAGGGTACAGCAACGCTTTAGGGGGAGCGTGCGTGTGAGGGCGCGGGTTAGTGTTAGCGTACGGGTTAAGATTAGGGGACGGGTGAGGGTCAGGCTTCGGGGACGGGTTAGGGTTAGGGTTCGGGCTATGGTTAGGGTTAGGGGACGGGGACGGTTTACAGTCCAGGTGAGGGTACGGCAACGCTTTAGGGGGAGCGTGCGTGTGAGGGCGCGGGTTAGTGTTAGCGTACGGGTTAGGATTAGGGCACGGGTGAGGGTCAGGCTTCGGGGAAGGGTTAGGGTTAGGGTTCGGGCTAGGGTTAGGGTTAGGGGACGGGGACGGGGACGGTTTAGGGTCCAGGTGAGGGTACGGCAACGCTTTAGGGGGAGCGTGCGTGTGAGGGCGCGGGTTAGTGTTAGCGTACGGGTTAGGATTAGGGGACGGGTGAGGGTCAGGCTTCGGGGAAGGGTTAGGGTTAGGGTTCGGGCTAGGGTTAGGGTTAGGGGACGGGGACGGTTTAGGGTCCAGGTGAGGGTACGGCAACGCTTTAGGGGGAGCGTGCGTGTGAGGGCGCGGGTTAGTGTTAGCGTACGGGTTAGGATTAGGGCACTGGTGAGGGTCAGGCTTCGGGGAAGGGTTAGGGTTAGGGTTCGGGCTAGGGTTAGGGTTAGGGGACGGGGACGGTTTAGGGTCCAGGTGAGGGTATGGCAACGCTTTAGGGGGAGCGTGCGTGTGAGGGCGCGGGTTAGTGTCAGCGTACGGGTTAGCATTAGGGCACGGGTGAGGGTCAGGATTCGGGGAAGGGTTAGGGTTAGGGTTCGGGCTAGGGTTAGGGTTAGGGGACGGGGACGGTTTAGGGTCCAGGTGAGGGTACGGCAACGCTTTAGGGGGAGCGTGCGTGTGAGGGCGCGGGTTAGTGTTAGCGTACGGGTTAGGATTAGGGCACGGGTGAGGGTCAGGCTTCGGGGAAGTGTTAGATTTAGGGTTTGGGCTAGGGTTAGGGTTAGGGGACGGGGACGGTTTAGGGTCCAGGTGAGGGTACGGCAACGCTTTAGGGGGAGCGTGCGTGTGAGGGCGCGGGTTAGTGTTAGCGTACGGCTTAGGATTAGGGGAAGTGTGAGGGGCAGGCTTCGGGGAAGGATTAGGGCTAGGGTTCGGGCTAGGGTTAGGGTTACGGGACGGGGACGGTTTAGGGTCCAGGTGAGGGTACGGCAACGCTTTAGGGGGAGCGTTCGTGTGAGGGCGCGGGTTAGTGTTAGCGTACGGGCTAGGATTAGGGGACGGGTGAGGGTCAGGCTTCGGGGAAGGGTTAGGGTTAGGGTTCGGGCTAGGGTTAGGGTTAGGGGACGGGGACGGTTTAGGGTCCAGGTGAGGGTACGGCAACGCTTTAGGGGGAGCGTGCGTGTGAGGGCGCGGGTGAGTGTTAGCGTACGAGTTAGGATTAGGGCACGGGTGAGGGTCAGGCTTCGGGGAAGAGTTACGGTTAGGGTTTGGGCTAGGGTTAGGGCTAGGGGACGGGGACGGTTTAGGGTCCAGGTGAGGGTACGGCAACGCTTTAGGGGGAGCGTGCGTGTGAGGGCGCGGGTTAGTGTTAGCGTACGGGTTAGGATTAGGGGACGGGTGAGGGGCAGGCTTCGGGGAAGGGTTAGGTTTAGGGTTCGGGCTAGGGTTAGGGTTAGGGGACGGGGACGGTTTAGGGTCCAAGTGAGGGTACGGCAACGCTTTAGGGGGAGCGTGCATGTGAGGGCGCGGGTTAGTGTTGGCGTACGGGTTAGGATTAGGGGACGGGTGAGGGTCAGGCTTCGGGGAAGGGTTAGGGTTAGGGTTCGGGCTAGGGTTAGGGTTAGGGTTAGGGGACGGTTTAGGGTCCAGGTGAGGGTACGGCAACGCTTTAGGGAGAGCGTGCGTGTGAGGGCGTGGGTTAGTGTTAGCGTACGGGTTAGGATTAGGGGACGGGTGAGGGTCAGGCTTCGGGGAAGTGTTAGGGTTAGGGTTCGGGCTAGGGTTAGGGTTAGGGGACGGGGACGGTTTAGGGTCCAGTTGAGGGTACGGCAAAACTTTAGGGGGAGCGTGTGTGTGAGGGCGCGGGTTAGTGTTAGCGTACGGGTTAGGAGTAGGGGACGGGTGAGGGTCAGGTTTTGGGGAAGGGTTAGGGTTAGGGTTCGGGCTAGGGTTAGGGTTAGGGGACGGGGACGGTTTAGGGTCCAGGTGAGGGTACGGCAACGCTTTAGGGGGAGCGTGCGTGTGAGGGCGTGGGTTAGTGTTAGCGTACGTGTTAGGATTAGGGCACGGGTGAGGGTCAGGCTTCGGGGAAGTGTTAGGGTTAGGGTTCGGGCTAGGGTTAGGGTTAGGGGACGGGGACGGTTTAGGGTCCAGGTGAGGGTACGGCAACGCTTTAGGGGGAGCGTGCGTGTGAGGGCGCGGGTTAGTGTTAGCGTACGGGTTAGGATTAGGGGACGGGTGAGGGTCAGGCTTCGGGGAAGGGTTAGGGCTAGGGTTCGGGCTAGGGTTAGGGTTAGGGGACGGGGACGGTTTAGGGTCCAGGTGAGGGTACGGCAACGCTTTAGAGGGCGCGTGCGTGTGAGGGCGCGGGTTAGTGTTAGCGTACGGGTGAGGATTAGGGGACGGGTGAGGGTCAGGCTTCGGGGAAGGGTTAGGGTTAGGGTTCGGGCTAGGGTTAGGGTTAGGGGACGGGGACGGTTTAGGGTCCAGGTGAGGGTACGGCAACGCTTTAGGGGGAGCGTGCGTGTGAGGGCGCGGGTTAGTGTTAGCGTACGGGTTAGGATTAGGGCACGGGTGAGGGTCAGGCTTCTGGGAAGTGTTAGGGTTAGGGTTCGGGCTAGGGTTAGGGTTAGGGGACGGGGACGGTTTAGGGTCCAGGTGAGGGTACGGCAACGCTTTAGGGGGAGCGTGCGTGTGAGGGCGCGGGTTAGTGTTAGCGTACGGGGTAGGATTAGGGGACGGGTGTGGGGCAGGCTTCGGGGAAGGGTTAGGGCTAGGGTTCGGGCTAGGGTTAGTGTTAGGGGACAGGGACGGTTTAGGGTCCAGGTGAGGGTACGGCAACGCTTTAGGGGGAGCGTGCGTGTGAGGGTGCGGGTTAGTGTTAGCGTACGGGTTAGGATTAGGGGACGGGTGAGGGTCAGGCTTCAGGGAAGGGTTAGGGTTAGGGTTCGGGCTAGGGTTAGGGTTAGGGGACGGGGACGGTTTAGAGTCCAGGTGAGGGTACGGCAACGCTTTAGGGGGAGCGTGCGTGTGAGGGCGCAGGTTAGTGTTAGCGTACGGGTTAGGATTAGGGGACGGGTGAGGGTCAGGCTTCGGGGAAGGGTTAGGGATAGGGTTCGGGCTAGGGTTAGGGCTAGGGGACGGGGACGGTTTAGGGTCCAGGTGAGGGTACGGCAACGCTTTAGGGGGAGCGTGCGTGTGAGGGCGCGGGTTATTGTTAGCGTACGGGTTAGGATTAGGGGACGGGTGAGGGTCAGGCTTCGGGGAAGGGTTAGGGTTAGGGTTCGGGCTAGGGTTAGGGTTAGGGGACGGGGACGGTTTAGGGTCCAGGTGAGGGTACGGCAACGCTTTAGGGGGAGCGTGCGTGTGAGGGCGCGGGTTAGTGTTAGCGTACGGGTTAGGAGTAGGGGACGGGTGAGGGTCAGGCTTCGGGGAAGGGTTACGGTTAGGGTTCGGGCTAGGGTTAGGGTTAGGGGACGGGGACGGTTTAGGGTCCAGGTGAGGGTACGGCAACGCTTTAGGGGGAGCGTGCGTGTGAGGGCACGGGTTAGTGTTAGCGTACGGGTTAGGATTAGGTGACGGGTGAGGGTCAGGCTTCGGGGAAGGGTTAGGGTTAGGGTTCGGGCTAGGGTTAGGGTTAGGGGACGGGGACGGTTTAGGGTCCAGGTGAGGGTACGGCAACGCTTTAGGGGGAGCGTGCGTGTGAGGGCGCGGGTTAGTGTTAGCGTACGGGTTAGGATTAGGGGACGGGTGAGGGTCAGGCTTCGGGGAAGGGTTAGGGTTAGGGTTCGGGCTAGGGTTAGGGCTAGGGGACGGGGACGGTTTAGGGTCCAGGTGAGGGTACGGCAACGCTTTAGGGGGAGCGTGCGTGTGAGGGCGCGGGTTAGTGTTAGCGTACGGGTTAGGATTAGAGGACGGGTGAGGGTCAGGCTTCGGGGAAGGGTTAGGGTTAGGGTTCGGGCTAGGGTTAGGGTTAGGGGACGGGGACGGTTTAGGGTCCAGGTGAGGGTACGGCAATGCTTTCGGGGGAGCGTGCGTGTTAGGGCACGGGTTAGTGTTAGGGTGCTGTTTAGGATTAGGGCACGGGTGAGGGTCAGGCTTCGGGGAAGTTTAGGGTTAGGGTTCGGGCTAGGGTTAGGGTTAGGGGACGGGGACGGTTTAGGGTCCAGGTGAGGGTACGGCAACGCTTTAGGATGTGCGTGCGTGTGAGGGCGCAGGTTAGTGTTAGCGTACGAGATAGGATTAGGGGACGGGTGAGGGTCAGGCTTCGGGGAAGGGTTAGGGTTAGGGTTCGGGCTAGGGTTAGGGTTAGGGGACGGGGACGGTTATGGTCCAGGGGAGGGTACGGCAACGCTTTAGGGGGAGCGTGCGTGTGAGGGCGCGGATTAGTGTTAGCGTACGGGTTAGGATTAGGGCACGGGTGAGGGTCAGGCTTCGGGGAAGGGTTAGGGTTAGGGTTCGGGCTAGGGTTAGGGTTAGGGGACGGGGACGGTTTAGGGTCCAGGTGAGGGTACGGCAACGCTTTAGGGGGAGCGTGCGTGTGAGGGCGCGGGTTAGTGTTAGCGTACGGGTTAGGATTAGGGGACGGGTGTGGGGCAGGCTTCGGGGAAGGGTTAGGGTTAGGGTTAGGGCTAGGGTTAGGGTTAGGGGACGGGGACGGTTTAGGGTCCAGGTGAGGGTACGGCAACGCTTTAGGGGGAGCGTGCGTGTGAGGGCGCGGGTTAGTGTTAGCGTACGGGTTAGGATTAGGGGACGGGTGAGGGTCAGGCTTCGGGGAAGGGTTAGGGTTAGGGTTCGGGCTAGGGTTAGGGCTAGGGGACGGGGACGGTTTAGGGTCCAGGTGAGGGTACGGCAACGCTTTAGGGGGAGCGTGCGTGTGAGGGCGCGGGTTAGTGTTAGCGTACGGGTTAGGATTAGGGGACGGGTGAGGGTCAGGCTTCGGGGAAGGGTTAGGGTTAGGGTTCGGGCTAGGGTTAGGGTTAGGGGACGGGGACGGTTTAGGGTCCAGGTGAGGGTACGGCAACGCTTTAGGGGGAGCGTGCGTGTGAGGGCGCGGGTTAGTGTTAGCGTACGGGTTAGGATTAGGGGACGAGTGAGGGTCAGGCTTCGGGGAAGGGTTAGGGTTAGGGTTCGGGCTAGGGTTAGGGTTAGGGGACGGGGACGGTTTAGCGTCCAGGTGAGGGTACGGCAACGCTTTAGGGGGAGCGTGCGTGTGAGGGCGCGGATTAGTGTTAGCGTACGGGTTAGGATTAGGGGACGGGTGAGGGTCAGGCTTCGAGGAAGGGTTAGGGTTAGGGTTCGGGCTAGGGTTAGGGTTAGGGGACGGGGACGGTTTAGGGTCCAGGTGAGGGTACGGCAACGCTTTAGGGGGAGCGTGCGTGTGAGCGCGCGGGTTAGTGTTAGCGTACGGGTGAGGAGTAGGGGACGGGTGAGGGTCAGGCTTCGGGGAAGGGTTAGGGTTAGGGTTCGGGCTAGGGTTAGGGTTAGGGGACGGGGACGGTTTAGGGTCCAGGTGAGGGTACGGCAACACTTTAGGGGGAGCGTGCGTGTGAGGGCGCGGGTTAGTGTTAGCGTACGGGTTAGGATTAGGGGACGGGTGAGGGTCAGGCTTCGGGGAAGGGTTAGGGTTACGGTTCGGGCTAGGGTTAGGGTTAGGGGACGGGGACGGTTTAGGGTCCAGGTGAGGGTACTGCAACGCTTTAGGGGGAGCGTGCGTGTGAGGGCGCGGGTTAGTGTTAGCGTACGGGTGAGGAGTAGGGGACGGGTGAGGGTCAGGCTTCGGGGAAGGGTTAGGGTTAGGGTTCGGGCTAGGGTTAGGGTTAGGGGACGGGGACGGTTTAGGGTCCAGGTGAGGGTACGGCAACGCTTTAGGGGGAGCGTGCGTGTGAGGGCGCGGGTTAGTGTTAGCGTACGGGTTAGGATTAGGGGACGGGTGAGGGTCAGGCTTCGGGGAAGAGTTAGGGTTAGGGTTCGGGCTAGGGTTAGGGCTAGGGGATGGGGACGGTTTAGGGTCCAGGTGAGGGTACGGCAACGCTTTAGGGGGAGCGTGCGTGTGAGGGCGCGGGTTAGTGTTAGCGTACGGGTTAGGATTAGGGGACGGGTGAGGGTCAGGCTTCGGGGAAGGGTTAGGGTTAGGGTTCGGGCTAGGGTTAGGGTTAGGGGAGGGGGACGGTTTAGGGTCCAGGTGAGGGTACGGCAACGCTTTAGGGGGAGCGTGCGTGTGAGGGCGCGGGTTATTGTTAGCGTACGGGTTAGGATTAGGGGACGGGTGAGGGTCAGGCTTCGGGGAAGGGTTAGGGTTAGGGTTCGGGCTAGGGTTAGGGCTAGGGTACGGGGACGGTTTAGGGTCCAGGTGAGGGTACGGCAACGCTTTAGGGGGAGCGTGCGTGTGAGGGCGCGGGTTAGTGTTAGCGTACGGGTTAGGATTAGGGGACGGGTGAGGGTCAGGCTTCGGGGAAGGGTTAGGGTTAGGGTTCGGGCTAGGGTTAGGGTTAGAGGATGGGGACGGTTTAGGGTCCAGGTGAGGGTACGGCAACGCTTTAGGGGGAGCGTGCGTGTGAGGGCACGGGTTAGTGTTAGCGTACGGGTTAGGATTAGGGGACGGGTGAGGGTCAGGCTTCGGGGAAGGGTTAGGGTTAGGGTTCGGGCTCGGTTAGGGTTAGGGGACGGGGACGGTTTAGGGTCCAGGTGAGGGTACGGCAACGCTTTAGGGGGAGCGTGCGTGTGAGGGCGCGGGTTAGTGTTAGCGTATGTGTTAGGATTAGGGCACGGGTGAGGGTCAGGCTTCGGGGAAGTGTTAGGGTTAGGGTTCGGGCTAGGGTTAGGGTTAGGGGACGGGGACGGTTTAGGGTCCAGGTGAGGGTACGGCAACGCTTTAGGGGGAGCGTGCCTGTGAGGGCGTGGGTTAGTGTTAGCGTACGGGTTAGGAGTAGGGGACGGGTGAGGGTCAGGCGTTGGGGAAGGGTTAGGGTTAGGGTTCGGGCTAGGGTTAGGGTTAGGGTTAGGGGACGGTTTAGGGTCCAGGTGAGGGTACGGCAACGCTTTAGGGGGAGCGTGCGTGTGAGGGCGCGGGTTATTGTTAGCGTACGGGTTAGGATTAGGGGACGGGTGAGGGTCAGGCTTCGGGGAAGGGTTAGGGTTAGGGTTCGGGCTAGGGTTAGGGTTAGGGGACGGGGACGGTTTAGGGTCCAGGTGAGGGTACGGCAACGCTTTAGGGGGAGCGTGCGTGTGAGGGCGCGGGTTAGTGTTAGCGTACGGGTTAGGATTAGGGGACGGGTGAGGGTCAGGCTTCGGGGAAGGGTTACGGTTAGGGTTCGGGCTAGGGTTAGGGTTAGGGGACGGGGACAGTTTAGGGTCCAGGTGAGGGTACGGCAACGCTTTAGGGGGAGCGTGCGTGTGAGGGCACGGGTTAGTGTTAGCGTACGGGTTAGGATTAGGTGACGGGTGAGGGTCAGGCTTCGGGGAAGGGTTAGGGTTAGGGTTCGGGCTAGGGTTAGGGTTAGGGGACGGGGACGGTTTAGGGTCCAGGTGAGGGTACGGCAACGCTTTAGGATGTGCGTGCGTGTGAGGGCGCAGGTTAGTGTTAGCGTACGAGATAGGATTAGGGGACGGGTGAGGGTCAGGCTTCGGGGAAGGGTTAGGGTTAGGGTTCGGGCTAGGGTTAGGGTTAGGGGACGGGGACGGTTATGGTCCAGGGGAGGGTACGGCAACGCTTTAGGGGGAGCGTGCGTGTGAGGGCGCGGATTAGTGTTAGCGTACGGGTTAGGATTAGGGCACGGGTGAGGGTCAGGCTTCGGGGAAGGGTTAGGGTTAGGGTTCGGGCTAGGGTTAGGGTTAGGGGACGGGGACCGTTTAGGGTCCAGGTGAGGGTACGGCAACGCTTTAGGGGGAGCGTGCGTGTGAGGGCGCGGGTTAGTGTTAGCGTACGGGTTAGGATTAGGGGACGGGTGTGGGGCAGGCTTCGGGGAAGGGTTAGGTTTAGGGTCCGGGCTAGGGTTAGGGTTAGGGGACGGGGACGGTTTAGGGTCCAGGTGAGGGTACGGCAACGCTTTAGGGGGAGCGTGCGTGTGAGGGCGCGGGTTAGTGTTAGCGTACGGGTTAGGATTAGGGGACGGGTGAGGGTCAGGCTTCGGGGAAGGGTTAGGGTTAGGGTTCGGGCTAGGGTTAGGGCTAGGGGACGGGGACGGTTTAGGGTCCAGGTGAGGGTACGGCAACGCTTTAGGGGGAGCGTGCGTGTGAGGGCGCGGGTTAGTGTTAGCGTACGGGTTAGGATTAGGGCACGGGTGAGGGTCAGGCTTCGGGGAAGGGTTAGGGTTAGGGTTAGGGTTCGGGCTAGGGTTAGGGTTAGGGGACGGGGACCGTTTAGGGTCCAGGTGAGGGTACGGCAACGCTTTAGGGGGAGCGTGCGTGTGAGCGCGCGGGTTAGTGTTAGCGTACGGGTGAGGAGTAGGGGACGGGTGAGGGTCAGGCTTCGGGGAAGGGTTAGGGTTAGGGTTCGGGCTAGGGTTAGGGTTAGGGGACGGGGACGGTTTAGGGTCCAGGTGAGGGTACGGCAACACTTTAGGGGGAGCGTGCGTGTGAGGGCGCGGGTTAGTGTTAGCGTACGGGTTAGGATTAGGGGACGGGTGAGGGTCAGGCTTCAGGGAAGGGTTAGGTTTAGGGTTCGGGCTAGGGTTAGGGTTAGGGGACGGGGACGGTTTAGGGTCCAGGTGAGGGTACTGCAACGCTTTAGGGGGAGCGTGCGTGTGAGGGCGCGGGTTAGTGTTAGCGTACGGGTGAGGAGTAGGGGACGGGTGAGGGTCAGGCTTCGGGGAAGGGTTAGGGTTAGGGTTCGGGCTAGGGTTAGGGTTAGGGGACGGGGACGGTTTAGGGTCCAGGTGAGGGTACGGCAACGCTTTAGGGGGAGCGTGCGTGTGAGGGCGCGGGTTAGTGTTAGCGTACGGGTTAGGATTAGGGGACGGGTGAGGGTCAGGCTTCGGGGAAGGGTTAGGGTTAGGGTTCTGGCTAGGGTTAGTGCTATTGGATGGGGACGGTTTAGGGTCCAGGTGAGGGTACGGCAACGCTTTAGGGGGAGCGTGCGTGTGAGGGCGCGGGTTAGTGTTAGCGTACGGGTTAGGATTAGGGGACGGGTGAGGGTCAGGCTTCGGGGAAGGGTTAGGGTTAGGGTTCGGGCTAGGGTTAGGGTTAGGGGACGGGGACGGTTTAGGGTCCAGGGGAGAGTACGGCAACGCTTTAGGGGGAGCGTGCGTGTGAGGGCGCGGGTTAGTGTTAGCGTACGGGCTAGGATTAGGGGACGGGTGAGGGTCAGGCTTCGGGGAAGGGTTAGGGCTAGGGTTCGGGCTAGGGTTAGGGTTAGGGGACGGGGACGGTTTAGGGTCCAGGTGAGGGTACGGCAACGCTTTAGGGGGAGCGTGCGTGTGAGGGCGCGGGTTAGTGTTAGCGTACGGGTTAGGATTAGGGCACGGGTGAGGGTCCGGCTTCGGGGAAGGGTTAGGGTTAGGGTTCGGGCTAGGGTTAGGGTTAGGGGACGGGGACGGTTTAGGGTCCAGGTGAGGGTACGGCAACGCTTTAGGGGGAGCGTGCGTGTGAGGGCGCGGATTAGTGTTAGCGTACGGGTTAGGATTAGGGCACGGGTGAGGGTCAGGCTTTGGGGAAGGGTTAGGGTTAGGGTTCGGGCTAGGGTTAGGGTTAGGGGACGGGGACGGTTTAGGGTCCAGGTGAGGGTATGGCAACGCTTTAGGGGGAGCGTGCGTGTGAGGGTGCGGCTTAGTGTTAGCGTACGGGTTAGGATTAGGGCACGGGTGAGGGTCAGGCTTCGGGGAAGTGTTAGGGTTAGGGTTCGGGCTAGGGTTAGGGTTAGGGGACGGGGACGGTTTAGGGTCCAGGTGAGGGTACGGCAACGCTTTAGGGGGAGCGTGCGTGTGAGGGCGCGGGTTAGTGTTAGCGTACGGGTTAGGATTAGGGGACGGGTGAGGGTCAGGCTTCGGGGAAGGGTTAGGGTTAGGGTTCGGGCTAGGGTTAGGGCTAGGGGACGGGGACGGTTTAGGGTCCAGGTGAGGGTACGGCAACACTTTAGGGGGAGCGTGCGTGTGAGGGCGCGGGTTAGTGTTAGCGTACGGGTTAGGATTAGGGGACGGGTGAGGGTCAGGCTTCGGGGAAGGGTTAGGGTTAGGGTTCGGGCTAGGGTTAGGGTTAGGGGACGGGGACGGTTCAGGGTCCAGGTGAGGGTACGGCAACGCTTTAGGGGGAGCGTGCGTGTGAGGGCGCGGGTTAGTGTTAGCGTACGGGTTAGGATTAGGGGACGGGTGAGGGTCAGGCTTCAGGGAAGAGTTAGGGTTAGGGTTCGGGCTAGGGTTAGGGTTAGGGGACGGGGACGGTTTAGGGTCCAGGTGAGGGTACGGCAACGCTTTAGGGGGAGCGTGCGTGTGACGGCGCGGGTTAGTGTTAGCGTACGTGTTAGGATTAGGGCACGGGTGAGGGTCAGGCTTCGGGGAAGTGTTAGGGTTAGGGTTCGGGCTAGGGTTAGGGTTAGGTGACGGGGACGGTTTAGGGTCCAGGTGAGGGTACGGCAACGCTTTAGGGGGAGAGTGCCTGTGAGGGCGTGGGTTAGTGTTAGCGTACGGGTTAGGAGTAGGGGACGGGTGAGGGTCAGGCTTTGGGGAAGGGTTAGGGTTAGGGTTCGGGCTAGGGTTAGGTTTAGGGTTAGGGGACGGTTTAGGGTCCAGGTGAGGGTACGGCAACGCTTTAGGGGGAGCGTGCGTGTGAGGGCGTGGGTTATTGTTAGCGTACGGGTTAGGATTAGGGGACGGGTGAGGGTCAGGCTTCGGGGAAGGGTTAGGGTTAGGGTTCGGGCTAGGGTTAGGGTTAGGGGACGGGGACGGTTTAGGGTCCAGGTGAGGGTACGGCAACGCTTTAGGGGGAGCGTGCGTGTGAGGGCGCGGGTTAGTGTTAGCGTACGTGTTAGGATTAGGGGACGGGTGAGGGTCAGGCTTCGGGGAAGGCTTACGGTTAGGGTTCGGGCTAGGGTTAGGGTTAGGGGACGGGGACGGTTTAGGGTCCAGGTGAGAGTACGGCAACGCTTTAGGGGGAGCATGCGTGTGAGGGCACGGGTTAGTGTTAGCGTACGGGTTAGGATTAGGGGAAGGGTGAGGGGCAGGCTTCGGGGAAGGGTTAGGGTTAGGGTTCGGGCTATGGTTAGGGTTAGGGGACGGGGACGGTTTAGGGTCCAGGTGAGGGTACGGCAACGCTTTAGGGGGAGCGTGCTTGTGAGGGCGCGGGTTAGTGTTAGCGTACGGGTTAGGATTAGGGGACGGGTGAGGGTCAGGCTTCGGGGAAGGGTTAGGGTTAGGGTTCGGGCTAGGGTTAGGGCTAGGGGATGGGGACGGTTTAGGGTCCAGGTGAGGGTACGGCAACGCTTTAGGGGGAGCGTGCGTGTGAGGGCGCGGGTTAGTGTTAGCGTACGGGTTAGGATTAGAGAACGGGTGAGGGTCAGGCTTCGGGGAAGGGTTAGGGTTAGGGTTCGGGCTAGGGTTAGGGTTAGGGGACGGGGACGGTTTAGGGTCCAGGTGAGGGTACGGCAATGCTTTCGGGGGAGCGTGCGTGTTAGGGCACGGGTTAGTGTTAGCGTGCTGTTTAGGATTAGGGCACGGGTGAGGGTCAGGCTTCGGGGAAGTGTTAGGTTTAGGGTTCGGGCTAGGTTTAGGGTTAGGGGACGGGGACGGTTTAGGGTCCAGGTGAGGGTACGGCAACGCTTTAGGATGTGCGTGCGTGTGAGGGCGCAGGTTAGTGTTAGCGTACGAGATAGGATTAGGGGACGGGTGAGGGTCAGGCTTCGGGGAAGGGTTAGGGTTAGGGTTCGGGCTAGGGTTAGGGTTAGTGGACGGGGACCGTTTAGGGTCCAGGGGAGGGTACGGCAACGCTTTAGGGGGAGCGTGCGTGTGAGGGCGCGGGTTAGTGTTAGCGTACGGGTTAGGATTAGGGGACGGGTGAGGGTCAGGCTTCGGGGAAGGGTTAGGGTTAGGGTTCGGGCTAGGGTTAGGGCTAGGGGACGGGGACGGTTTAGGGTCCAGGTGAGGGTACGGCAACGCTTTAGGGGGAGCGTGCGTGTGAGGGCGCTGGTTAGTGTTAGCGTACGGGTTAGGATTAGGGGACGGGTGAGGGTCAGGCTTCTGGGAAGGGTTAGGGTTAGGGTTCGGGCTAGGGTTAGGGTTAGGGGACGGGGACGGTTTAGGGTCCAGGTGAGGGTACGGCAACGCTTTAGGGGGAGCGTGCGTGTGAGGGCACGGGTTAGTGTTAGCGTACGGGTTAGGATTAGGGGACGGGTGAGGGTCAGGCTTCGGGGAAGGGTTAGGGTTAGGGTTCGGGCTAGGGTTAGGGTTAGGGGACGGGGACGGTTTAGGGTCCAGGTGAGGGTACGGCAACGCTTTAGGGGGAGCGTGCGTGTGAGGGCGCGGGTTAGTGTTAACGTACGTGTTAGGATTAGGGCACGGGTGAGGGTCAGGCTTCGGGGAAGTGTTAGGGTTAGGGTTCGGGCTAGGGTTAGGGTTAGGGGACGGGGACGGTTTAGGGTCCAGGTGAGGGTACGGCAACGCTTTAGGGGGAGCGTGCCTGTGAGGGCGTGGGTTAGTGTTAGCGTACGGGTTAGGATTAGGGGACGGGTGAAGGTCAGGCTTCGGGGAAGGTTTAGGGTTAGAGTTCGGGCTAGGGTTAGGGTTAGGGGACGGGGACGGTTTAGGGTCCAGGTGAGGGTACGGCAACGCTTTAGGGGGAGCGTGCGTGTGAGGGCGCGGGTTAGAGTTAGCGTACGGGTTAGGATTAGGGCACGGGCGAGGGTCAGGCTTCCGGGAAGGGTTAGGGTTAGGGTTCGGGCTAGGGTTAGGGTTAGGGGACGGGGACGGTTTAGGGTCCAGGTGAGGGTACGGCAACGCTTTAGGGGGAGCGTGCGTGTGAGGGCGCGGGTTAGTGTTAGCGTACGGGTTAGGATTAGGGGACGGGTGAGGGTCAGGCTTCGGGGAAGGGTTAGGGTTAGGGTTCGGGCTAGGGTTAGGGTTAGGGGACGGGGACGGTTTAGGGTCCAGGTGAGGGTACGGCAACGCTTTAGGGGGAGCGTGCGTGTGAGGGCACGGGTTAGTGTTAGCGTACGGGTTAGGATTAGGGGACGGTTGAGGGTCAGGCTTCGGGGAAGGGTTAGGGTTAGGGTTCGGTCTAGGGTTAGGGTTAGGGGACGGGGACGGTTTAGGGTCCAGGTGAGGGTACGGCAACGCTATAGGGGGAGCGTGCGTGTGAGGGCGCGGGTTAGTGTTAGCGTACGGGTTAGGATTAGGCGACGGGTGAGGGTCAGGCTTCGGGATAGGGTTAGGGTTAGGGTTCGAGCTAGGGTTAGGGGACGGGGACGGTTTAGGGTCCAGGTGAGTGTACGGCAACGCTTTAGGGGGAGCGTGCGTGTGAGGGCGCGGGTTAGTGTTAGCGTACGGTTTAGGATTAAGGCACGGGTGAGTGTCAGGGTTCGGGGAAGGGTTAGGGTTAGGGATCGGGCTAGGGTTAGGGTTAGGGGACGGGGACGGTTTAGGGTCCAGGTGAGGTCACGGCAACGCTTTAGGGGGAGCGTGCGTGTGAGGGCGCGGGTTAGTGTTAGCGTACGGGTTAGGATTAGGGCACGGGTGAGGGTCAGGCTTCGGGGAAGGGTTAGGGTTAGGGTTCGGGCTAGGGTTAGGGTTAGGGGACGGGGACGGTTTAGGGTCCAGGTGAGGGTACGGCAACGCTTTAGGGGGAGCGTGCGTGTGAGGGCGCGGGTTAGTGTTAGCGTACGGGTTAGGATTAGGGGACGGGTGAGGGTCAGGCTTCGGGGAAGGGTTAGGGTTAGGGTTCGGGCTAGGGTTAGGGTTAGGGGACGGGGACGGTTTAGGGTCCAGGGGACGGTACGGCAACGCTTTAGGGGGAGCGTGCGTGTGAGGGCGCGGGTTAGTGTTAGCGTACGGGTTAGGATTAGGGGACGGGTGAGGGTCAGGCTTCGGGATAGGGTTAGGGTTAGGGTTCGGGCTAGGGTTAGGGTTAGGGTTAGGGGACGGTTTAGGGTCCAGGTGAGTGTACGGCAACGCTTTAGGGGGAACGTCCGTGTGAGGGCGCCGGTTAGTGTTAGCGTACGGGTTAGGATTAGGGGACGGGTGAGGGTCAGGCTTCGGGGAAGGGTTAGGGTTAGGTTCGGGCTAGGGTTAGGGTTAGGGGACGGGGACGGTTTAGGGTCCAGGTGAGGGTACGGCAACGCTTTAGGGGGAGCGTGCGTGTGAGGGCGTGGGTTAGTTTTAGCGTACGGGTTAGGATTAGGGGACGGGTTAGGGTCAGGCTTCGGGGAAGGGTTAGGGTTAGGGTTCGGGCTAGGGTTAGGGTTAGGGGACGGGGACGGTTTAGGGTCCAGGTGAGGGTACGGCAACGCTTTAGGGGGAGCGTGCGTGTGAGGGCGCGGGTTAGTGTTAGCGTACGGGTTAGGATTAGGGGACGGGTGAGGGTCAGGCTTCGGGGAAGCCTTAGGGTTAGGGTTCGGGCTAGGGTTAGGGTTAGGGTACGGGGACGGTTGAGGGTCCAGGTGAGGGTACGGCAACGCTTTCGGGGGAGCGTGCGTGTTAGGGCGCGGGTTAGTGTTAGCGTGCTGTTTAGGATTAGGGCACGGGTGAGGGTCAGGCTTCGGGGAAGTGTTAGGGTTAGGGTTCGGGCTAGGGTTAGGGCTAGGGGACGGGGACGGTTTAGGGTCCAGGTGAGGGTACGGCAACGCTTTAGGGGGAGCGTGCGTGTGAGGGCGCGGGTTAGTGTTAGCGTACGGGTTAGGATTAGGGGACGGGTGAGGGTCAGGCTTCGGGGAAGGGTTAGGGTTAGGGTTCGGGCTAGGTTTAGGGTTAGGGGACGGGGACCGTTTAGGGTCCAGGTGAGGGTACGGCAACGCTTTAGGGGGAGCGTGCCTGTGAGGGCACGGGTTAGTGTTAGCGTACGGGTTAGGAGTAGGGGACGGGTGAGTGTCAGGCTTTGGGGAAGGGTTAGGGTTAGGGTTCGGGCTAGGGTTAGGGTTAGGGTTAGGGGACGGTTTAGGGTCCAGGTGAGGGTACGGCAACGCTTTAGGGGGAGCGTGCGTGTGAGGGCGCGGGTTAGTGTTAGCGTACGGGTTAGGATTAGGGGACGGGTGAGGGTCAGGCTTCGGGGAAGGGTTAGGGTTAGGGTTCGGGCTAGGGTTAGGGTTAGGGGACGGGGACGGTTTAGGGTCCAGGTGAGGGTACGGCAACGCTTTAGGGGGAGCGTGCGTGTGAGGGCGCGGGTTAGTGTTAGCGTACGGGTTAGGATTAGGGCACGGGTGAGGGTCAGGCTTCGGGGAAGGGTTAGGGTTAGGGATCGGGCTAGGGTTAGGGTTAGGGGACGGGGACGGTTTAGGGTCCAGGTGAGGGTACGGCAACGCTTTAGGGGGAGCGTGCGTGTGAGGGCGCGGGTTAGTGTTAGCGTACGATTTAGGATTAAGGCACGGGTGAGGGTCAGGGTTCGGGGAAGGGTTAGGGTTAGGGATCGGGCTACGGTTAGGGTTAGGGGATGGGGACGGTTTAGGGTCCAGGTGAGGGCACGGCAACGCTTTAGGGGGAGCGTGCGTGTGAGGGCGCGGGTTAGTGTTAGCGTACGGGTTAGGATTAGGGCACGGGTGAGGGTCAGGCTTCGGGGAAGGGTTAGGGTTAGGGTTCGGGCTAGGGTTAGGGTTAGGGGACGGGGACGGTTTAGGGTCCAGGTGAGGGTACGGCAACGCTTTAGGGGGAGCGTGCGTGTGAGGGCGCGGGTTAGTGTTAGCGTACGGGTTAGGATTAGGGGACGGGTGAGGGTCAGGCTTCGGGGAAGGGTTAGGGTTAGGGTTCGGGCTAGGGTTAGGGTTAGGGGACGGGGACGGTTTAGGGTCCAGGGGACGGTACGGCAACGCTTTAGGGGGAGCGTGCGTGTGAGGGCGCGGGTTAGTGTTAGCGTACGGGTTAGGATTAGGGGACGGGTGAGGGTCAGGCTTCGGGATAGGGTTAGGGTTAGGGTTCGGGCTAGGGTTAGGGATAGGGGACGGGGACGGTTTAGGGTCCAGGTGAGTGTACGGCAACGCTTTAGGGGGAACGTCCGTGTGAGGGCGCCGGTTAGTGTTAGCGTACGGGTTAGGATTAGGGGACGGGTGAGGGTCAGGCTTCGGGGAAGGGTTAGGGTTAGGGTTCGGGCTAGGGTTAGGGTTAGGGGACGGGGACGGTTTAGGGTCCAGGTGAGGGTACGGCAACGCTTTAGGGGGAGCGTGCGTGTGAGGGCGCGGGTTAGTTTTAGCGTACGGGTTAGGATTAGGGGACGGGTGAGGGTCAGGCTTCGGGGAAGGGTTAGGGTTAGGGTTCGGGCTAGGGTTAGGGTTAGGGGACGGGGACGGTTTAGGGTCCAGGTGAGGGTACGGCAACGCTTTAGGGGGAGCGTGCGTGTGAGGGCGCGGGTTAGTGTTAGCGTACGGGTTAGGATTAGGGGACGGGTGAGGGTCAGGCTTCGGGGAAGGGTTAGGGTTAGGGTTCGGGCTAGGGTTAGGGTTAGGGTACGGGGACGGTTGAGGGTCCAGGTGAGGGTACGGCAACGCTTTCGGGGGAGCGTGCGTGTTAGGGCGCGGGTTAGTGTTAGCGTGCTGTTTAGGATTAGGGCACGGGTGAGGGTCAGGCTTCGGGGAAGTGTTAGGGTTAGGGTTCGGGCTAGGGTTAGGGCTAGGGGACGGGGACGGTTTAGGGTCCAGGTGAGGGTACGGCAACGCTTTAGGGGGAGCGTGCGTGTGAGGGCGCGGGTTAGTGTTAGCGTACGGGTTAGGATTAGGGGACGGGTGAGGGTCAGGCTTCGGGGAAGGGTTAGGGTTAGGCTTCGGGCTAGGGTTAGGGTTAGGGGACGGGGACCGTTTAGGGTCCAGGTGAGGGTACGACAACGCTTTAGGGGGAGCGTGCCTGTGAGGGCACGGGTTAGTGTTAGCGTACGGGTTAGGAGTAGGGGACGGGTGAGTGTCAGGCTTTGGGGAAGGGTTAGGGTTAGGGTTCGGGCTAGGGTTAGGGTTAGGGTTAGGGGACGGTTTAGGGTCCAGGTGAGGGTACGGCAACGCTTTAGGGGGAGCGTGCGTGTGAGGGCGCGGGTTAGTGTTAGCGTACGGGTTAGGATTAGGGGACGGGTGAGGGTCAGGCTTCGGGGAAGGGTTAGGGTTAGGGTTCGGGCTAGGGTTAGGGTTAGGGGACGGGGACGGTTTAGGGTCCAGGTGAGGGTACGGCAACCCTTTACGGGGAGCGTGCGTGTGAGGGCGCAGGTTAGTGTTAGCGTACGGGTTAGGATTAGGGGACGGGTGAGGGTCAGGCTTCGGGGAAGGGTTACGGTTAGGGTTCGGGCTAGGGTTAGGGTTAGGGGACGGGGACGGTTTAGGGTCCAGGTGAGGGTACGGCAACGCTTTAGGGGGAGCGTGCGTGTGAGGGCACGGGTTAGTGTTAGCGTACGGGTTAGGATTAGGAGACGGGTGAGGGTCAGGCTTCGGGGAAGGGTTAGGGTTAGGGTTCGGGCTAGGGTTAGGGTTAGGGGACGGGGACGGTTTAGGGTCCAGGTGAGGGTACGGCAACGCTTTAGGGGGAGCGTGAGTGTGAGGGCGCGGGTTAGTGTTAGCGTACGGGTTAGGATTAGGGCACGGGTGAGGGTCAGGCTTCGGGGAAGGGTTAGGGTTAGGGTTCGGGCTAGGGTTAGGGTAAGGGGACGGGGACGGTTTAGGGTCCAGGTGAGGGTACGGCAACGCTTTAGGGGGAACGTGCGTGTGAGGGCGCGGGTTAGTGTTAGCGTACGGGTTAGGATTAGGGGACGAGTGAGGGTCAGGCTTCGGGGAAGGGTTAGGGTTAGGGTTCGGGCTAGGGTTAGGGTTAGGGGACGGGGACGGTTTAGCGTCCAGGTGAGGGTATGGCAACGCTTTAGGGGGAGCGTGCGTGTGAGGGCGCGGGTTAGTGTTAGCGTACGGGTTAGGATTAGGGGACGGGTGAGGGTCAGGCTTCGGGGAAGCCTTAGGGTTAGGGTTCGGGCTAGGGTTAGGGTTAGGGGACGGGGACGGTTGAGGGTCCAGGTGAGGGTACGGCAACGCTTTAGGGGGAGCGTGCCTGTGAGGGCACGGGTTAGTGTTAGCGTACGGGTTAGGAGTAGGGGACGGGTGAGTGTCAGGCTTTGGGGAAGGGTTAGGGTTAGGGTTCGGGCTAGGGTTAGGGTTAGGGTTAGGGGACGGTTTAGGGTCCAGGTGAGGGTACGGCAACGCTTTAGGGGGAGCGTGCGTGTGAGGGCGCGGGTTAGTGTTAGCGTACGGGTTAGGATTAGGGGACGGCTGAGGGTCAGGCTTCGGGGAAGGGTTAGGGTTAGGGTTCGGGCTAGGGTTAGGGTTAGGGTTCGGGCTAGGTTTAGGGTTAGGGGACGGGGATGGTTTAGGGTCCAGGTGAGGGTACGGCAACGCTTTACGGGGAGCGTGCGTGTGAGGGCGCAGGTTAGTGTTAGCGTACGGGTTAGGATTAGGGGACGGGTGAGGGTCAGGCTTCGGGGAAGGGTTACGGTTAGGGTTCGGGCTAGGGTTAGGGTTAGGGGACGGGGACGGTTTAGGGTCCAGGTGAGGGTACGGCAACGCTTTAGGGGGAGCGTGCGTGTGAGGGCACGGGTTAGTGTTAGCGTACGGGTTAGGATTAGGAGACGGGTGAGGGTCAGGCTTCGGGGAAGGGTTAGGGTTAGGGTTCGGGCTAGGGTTAGGGTTAGGGGACGGGGACGGTTTAGGGTCCAGGTGAGGGTACGGCAACGCTTTAGGGGGAGCGTGAGTGTGAGGGCGCGGGTTAGTGTTAGCGTACGGGTTAGGATTAGGGCACGGGTGAGGGTCAGGCTTCGGGGAAGGGTTAGGGTTAGGGTTCGGGCTAGGGTTAGGGTTAGGGGACGGGGACGGTTTAGGGTCCAGGTGAGGGAACGGCAACGCTTTAGGGGGAGCGTGCGTGTGAGGGCGCGGGTTAGTGTTAGCGTACGGGTTAGGATTAGGGGACGAGTGAGGGTCAGGCTTCGGGGAAGGGTTAGGGTTAGGGTTCGGGCTAGGGTTAGGGTTAGGGGACGGGGACGGTTTAGCGTCCAGGTGAGGGTATGGCAACGCTTTAGGGGGAGCGTGCGTGTGAGGGCGCGGGTTAGTGTTAGCGTACGGGTTAGGATTAGGGGACGGGTGAGGGTCAGGCTTCGGGGAAGGGTTAGGGTTAGGGTTCGGGCTAGGGTTAGGGTTAGGGGACGGGGACGGTTTAGGGTCCAGGTGAGGGTACGGCAACGCTTTAGGGGGAGCGTGCGTGTGAGCGCGCGGGTTAGTGTTAGCGTACGGGTGAGGAGTAGGGGACGGGTGAGGGTCAGGCTTCGGGGAAGGGTTAGGGTTAGGGTTCGGGCTAGGGTTAGGGTTAGGGGACGGGGACGGTTTAGGGTCCAGGTGAGGGTACGGCAACACTTTAGGGGGAGCGTGCGTGTGAGGGCGCGGGTTAGTGTTAGCGTACGGGTTAGGATTAGGGGACGGGTGAGGGTCAGGCTTCGGGGAAGGGTTAGGGTTAGGGTTCGGGCTAGGGTTAGGGTTAGGGGACGGGGACGGTTTAGGGTCCAGGTGAGGGTACGGCAACGCTTTAGGGGGAGCGTGCGTGTGAGGGCGCGGGTTAGTGTTAGCGTACGGGTTAGGATTAGGGGACGGGTGATGGTCAGGCTTCAGGGAAGGGTTAGGGTTAGGGTTCGGGCTAGGGTTAGGGCTAGGGAACGGGGACGGTTTAGGGTCCAGGTGAGGGTACGGCAACGCTTTAGGGGGAGCGTGCGTGTGAGGGCGCGGGTTAGTGTTAGCGTACGGGTTAGGATTAGAGGACGGGTGAGGGTCAGGCTTCGGGGAAGGGTTAGGGTTAGGGTTCGGGCTAGGGTTAGGGTTAGGGGACGGGGACGGTTTAGGGTCCAGGTGAGGGTACGGCAACGCTTTAGGGGGAGCGTGCGTGTGAGGGCACGGGTTAGTGTTAGCGTACGGGTTAGGATTAGGGGACGGGTGAGGGTCAGGCTTCGGGGAAGGGTTAGGGTTATGGTTCGGGCTAGGGTTAGGGTTAGGGGACGGGGACGGTTTAGGGTCCAGGTGAGGGTACGGCAACGCTTTAGGGGGAGCGTGCGTGTGAGGGCGCGTGTTAGTGTTAGCGTACGTGTTAGGATTAGGGCACGTGTGAGGGTCAGGCTTCCGGGAAGTGTTAGGGTTAGGGTTCGGGCTAGGGTTAGGGTTAGGGGACGGGGACGGTTCAGGGTCCAGGTGAGGGTACGGCAACGCTTTAGGGGGAGCGTGCGTGTGAGGGCGTGGGTTAGTGTTAGCGTACGGGTTAGGAGTAGGGGACGGGTGAGGGTCAGGATTTGGGTAAGGGTTAGGGTTAGGGTTCGGGCTGGTTAGGGTTAGGGGACGGGGACGGTTTAGGGTCCAGGTGAGGGTACGGCAACGCTTTAGGGGGAGCGTGCATGTGAGGGCGCGGGTTAGTGTTAGCGTACGGGTTAGGATTAGGGCACGGGTGAGGGTCAGGCTTCGGGGAAGGGTTAGGGTTAGGGTTCGGGCTAGGGTTAGGGTTAGGGGACGGGGACGGTTTAGGGTCCAGGTGAGGGTACGGCAACGCTTTAGGGGGAGCGTGCGTGTGAGGGCGTGGGTTAGTGTTAGCGTACGGGTTAGGATTAGGGGACGGGTGAAGGTCAGGCTTCGGGGAAGGGTTAGGGTTAGAGTTCGGGCTAGGGTTAGGGTTAGGGGACGGGGACGGTTTAGGGTCCAGGTGAGGGTACGGCAACGCTTTAGGGGGAGCGTGCGTGTGAGGGCGCGGGTTAGAGTTAGCGTACGGGTTAGGATTAGGGCACGGGCGAGGGTCAGGCTTCCGGGAAGGGTTAGGGTTAGGGTTCGGGCTAGGGTTAGGGTTAGGGGACGGGGACGGTTTAGGGTCCAGGTGAGGGTACGGCAACGCTTTAGGGGGAGCGTGCGTGTGAGGGCGCGGGTTAGTGTTAGCGTACGGGTTAGGATTAGGGGACGGGTGAGGGTCAGGCTTCGGGGAAGGGTTAGGGTTAGGGTTCGGGCTAGGGTTAGGGTTAGGGGACGGGGACGGTTTAGGGTCCAGGTGAGGGTACGGCAACGCTTTAGGGGGAGCGTGCGTGTGAGGGCGCGGGTTAGTGTTAGCGTACGGGTTAGGATTAGGGGACGGGTGAGGGTCAGGCTTCGGGATAGGGTTAGGGTTAGGGTTCGGGCTAGGGTTAGGGTTAGGGGACGGGGACGGTTTAGGGTCCAGGTGAGTGTACGGCAACGCTTTAGTGGGAACGTCCGTGTGAGGGCGTCAGTTAGTGTTAGCGTACGGGTTAGGATTAGGGGACGGGTGAGGGTCAGGCTTCGGGGAAGGGTTAGGGTTAGGGTTCGGGCTAGGGTTAGGGTTAGGGGACGGGGACGGTTTAGGGTCCAGGTGAGGGTACGGCAACGCTTTAGGGGGAGCGTGCGTGTGAGGGCGCGGGTTAGTTTTAGCGTACGGGTTAGGATTAGGGGACGGGTGAGGGTCAGGCTTCGGGGAAGGGTTAGGGTTAGGGTTTGGGCTAGGGTTAGGGTTAGGGGACGGGGACGGTTTAGGGTCCAGGTGAGGGTACGGCAACGCTTTAGGGGGAGCGTGCGTGTGAGGGCGCGGGTTAGTGTTAGCGTACGGGTTAGGATTAGGGGACGGGTGAGGGTCAGGCTTCGGGGAAGCCTTAGGGTTAGGGTTCGGGCTAGGGTTAGGGTTAGGGTACGGGGACGGTTGAGGGTCCAGGTGAGGGTACGGCAACGCTTTCGGGGGAGCGTGCGTGTTAGGGCGTGGGTTAGTGTTAGCGTGCTGTTTAGGATTAGGGCACGGGTGAGGGTCAGGCTTCGGGGAAGTGTTAGGGTTAGGGTTCGGGCTAGGGTTAGGGTTAGGGGACGGGGACGGTTTAGGGTCCAGGTGAGGGTACGGCAACGCTTTAGGATGTGCGTGCGTGTGAGGGCGCGGGTTAGTGTTAGCGTACGAGTTAGGATTAGGGGACGGGTGAGGGTCAGGCTTCGGGGAAGGGTTAGGGTTAGGGTTCGGGCTAGGGTTAGGGTTAGGGTACGGGGATGGTTTAGGGTCCAGGTGAGGGTACGGCAACGCTTTCGGGGGAGCGTGTGTGTGAGGGCGCGGGTTAGTGTTAGCGTACGGGTTAGGATTAGGGCACGGGTGAGGGTCAGGCTTCGGGGAAGAGTTAGGGTTAGGGTTCGGGCTAGGGTTAGGGTTAGGGGACGGGGACGGTTTAGGGTCCAGGTGAGGGTACGGCAACGCTTTAGGGGGAGCGTGCGTGTGAGGGCGCGGCTTAGTGTTAGCGTACGGGTTAGGATTAGGGCACGGGTGAGGGTCAGGCTTCGGGGAAGGGTTAGGGTTAGGGTTCGGGCTAGGGTTAGGGTTAGGGGACGGGGACGGTTTAGGGTCCAGGTGAGGGTACGGCAACGCTTTAGGGGGAGCGTGCGTGTGAGGGCGCGGGTTAGTGTTAGCGTACGGGCTAGGATTAGGGGACGGGTGAGGGTCAGGCTTTGGGGAAGGGTTAGGGTTAGGGTTCGGGCTAGGGTTAGGGTTAGGGGACGGGGACGGTTTAGGGTCCAGGTGAGGGTACGGCAACGCTTTAGGGGGAGCGTGCGTGAGAGGGCGCGGGTTAGTGTTAGCGTACGGGTTAGGATTAGGGCACGGGTGAGGGTCAGGCTTCGGGGAAGGTTTAGGGTTAGGGTTCGGGCTAGGGTTACGGTTAGGGGATGGGGACGGTTTAGGGTCCAGGTGAGGGTACGGCAACGCTTTAGGGGGAGCGTGCGTGTGAGGGCGCGGGTTAGTGTTAGCGTACGGGTTAGGATTAGGGGACGGGTTTTGGGCAGGCTTCGGGGAAGTGTTAGGGCTAGGGTTCGGGCTAGGGTTAGGGTTAGGGGACGGGGATGGTTTAGGGTCCAGGTGAGGGTACGGCAACGCTTTAGGGGGAGCGTGCGTGTGAGGGCGCGGGTTAGTGTTAGCGTACGGGTTAGGATTAGGGGACGGGTGAGGGTCAGGCTTCGGGGAAGGGTTAGGGTTAGGGTTCGGGCTAGGGTTAGGGTTAGGGGACGGGGACGGTTTAGGGTCCAGGTGAGGGTACGGCAACGCTTTAGGGGGAGCGTGCGTGTGAGGGCGCGGGTTAGTGTTAGCGTACGGGTTAGGATTAGGGCACGGGTGAGGGTCAGGCTTCGGGGAAGGGTTAGGGTTAGGGATCGGGCTAGGGTCAGGGTTAGGGGACAGGGACGGTTTAGGGTCCAGGTGAGGGTACGGCAACGCTTTAGGGGGAGCGTGCGTGTGAGGGCGCGGGTTAGTGTTAGCGTACGGTTTAGGATTAAGGCACGGTTGAGGGTCAGGTTTCGGGGAAGGGTTAGGGTTAGGGATCGGGCTAGGGTTAGGGTTAGGGGACGGGGACGGTTTAGGGTCCAGGTGAGGGCACGGCAACGCTTTAGGGGGAGCGTGCGTGTGAGGGCGCGGGTTAGTTTTAGCGTACGGGTTAGGATTAGGGCACGGGTGAGGGTCAGGCTTCGGGGAAGGGTTAGGGTTAGGGTTCGGGCTAGGGTTAGGGTTAGGGGACGGGGACGGTTTAGGGTCCAGGTGAGGGTACGGCAACGCTTTAGGGGGAGCGTGCGTGTGAGGGCGCGGGTTAGTGTTAGCGTACGGGTTAGGATTAGGGGACGGGTGAGGGTCAGGCTTCGGGGAAGGGTTAGGGTTAGGGTTCGGGCTAGGGTTAGGGTTAGGGGACGGGGACGGTTTAGGGTCCAGGGGACGGTACGGCAACGCATTAGGGGGAGCGTGCGTGTGAGGGCGCGGGTTAGTGTTAGCGTACGGGTTAGGATTAGGGGATGGGTGAGGGTCAGGCTTCGGGATAGGGTTAGGGTTAGGGTTCGGGCTAGGTTTAGGGTTAGGGGACGGGGACGGTTTAGGGTCCAGGTGAGTGTACGGCAACGCTTTAGTGGGAACGTCCGTGTGAGGGCGCCGGTTAGTGTTAGCGTACGGGTTAGGATTAGGGGACGGGTGAGGGTCAGGCTTCGGGGAAGGGTTAGGGTTAGGGTTCGGGCTAGGGTTAGGGTTAGGGGACGGGGACGGTTTAGGGTCCAGGTGAGGGTACGGCAACGCTTTAGGGGGAGCGTGCGTGTGAGGGCGCGGGTTAGTGTTAGCGTACGGGTTAGGATTAGGGGACGGATGAGGGTCAGGCTTCGGGGAAGCCTTAGGGTTAGGGTTCGGGCTAGGGTTAGGGTTAGGGTACGGGGACGGTTGAGGGTCCAGGTGAGGGTACGGCAACGCTTTCGGGGGAGCGTGCGTGTTAGGGCGCGGGTTAGTGTTAGCGTGCTGTTTAGGATTAGGGCACGGGTGAGGGTCAGGCTTCGGGGAAGTGTTAGGGTTAGGGTTCGGGCTAGGGTTAGGGTTAGGGGACGGGGACGGTTTAGGGTCCAGGTGAGGGTACGGCAACGCTTTAGGATGTGCGTGCGTGTGAGGGCGTGGGTTAGTGTTAGCGTACGAGTTAGGATTAGGGGACGGGTGAGGGTCAGGCTTCGGGGAAGGGTTAGGGTTAGGGTTCGGGCTAGGGTTAGGGTTAGGGTACGGGGACGGTTTAGGGTCCAGGTGAGGGTACGGCAACGCTTTCGGGGGAGCGTGCGTGTGAGGGCGCGGGTTAGTGTTAGCGTACGGGTTAGGATTAGGGCACGGGTGAGGGTCAGGCTTCGGGGAAGAGTTAGGGTTAGGGTTCGGGCTAGGGTTAGGGTTAGGGGATGGGGACGGTTTAGGGTCCAGGTGAGGGTACGGCAACGCTTTAGGGGGAGCGTGCGTGTGAGGGCGTGGGTTAGTGTTAGCGTACGGGTTAGGATTAGGGGACGGGTGAGGGTCAGGCTTCGGGGAAGGGTTAGGGTTAGGGTTCGGGCTATGCTTAGGGTTAGGGGATGGGGACGGTTTAGGGTCCAGGTGAGGGTACGGCAACGCTTTAGGGGGAGCGTGCGTGTGAGGGCGCAGGTTAGTGTTAGCGTACGGGTTTGGATTAGGGCACGGGTGAGGGTCAGGCTTCGGGGAAGGGTTAGGGTTAGGGTTCGGGCTAGGGTTAGGGTTAGGGGACGGGGACGGTTTAGGGTCCAGGTGAGGGTACGGCAACGCTTTAGGGGGAGCGTGCGTGTGAGGGCGCGGGTTAGTGTTAGCGTACGGGCTAGGATTAGGGGACGGGTGAGGGTCAGGCTTTGGGGAAGGGTTAGGGTTAGGGTTCGGGCTAGGGTTAGGGTTAGGGGACGGGGACGGTTTAAGGTCCAGGTGAGGGTACGGCAACGGTTTAGGGGGAACGTGCGTGTGAGGGCGCGGGTTAGTGTTAGCGTACGGGTTAGGATTAGGGCACGGGTGAGGGTCAGGCTTCGGGGAAGGGTTAGGGTTAGGGATCGGGCTAGGGTTAGGGTTAGGGGACGGGGACGGTTTAGGGTCCAGGTGAGGGTACGGCAACGCTTTAGGGGGAGCGTGCGTGTGAGGGCGCGGGTTAGTGTTAGCGTACGGTTTAGGATTAAGGCACGGGTGAGGGTCAGGGTTCGGGGAAGGGTTAGGGTTAGGGATCGGGCTAGGGTTAGGGTTAGGGGACGGGGACGGTTTAGGGTCCAGGTGAGGGTACGGCAACGCTTTAGGGGGAGCGTGCGTGTGAGGGCGTGGGTTAGTGTTAGCGTACGGGTTAGGATTAGGGCACGGGTGAGGGTCAGGCTTCGGGGAAGGGTTAGGGTTAGGGTTCGGGTTAGGGTTAGGGGACGGGGACGGTTTAGGGTCCAGGTGAGGGTACGGCAACGCTTTCGGGGGAGCGTGCGTGTGAGGGTGCGGGTTAGGATTAGGGGACGGGTGAGGGTCAGGCTTCGGGGAAGGGTTAGGGTTAGGGTTCGGGCTAGGGTTAGGGTTAGGGGACGGGGACGGTTTAGGGTCCAGGTGAGGGTACGGCAACGCTTTAGGATGTGCGTGCGTGTGAGGGCGCGGGTTAGTGTTAGCGTACGATTTAGGATTAGGGGACGGGTGAGGGTCAGGCTTCGGGGAAGGGTTAGGGTTACGGTTCGGGCTAGGGTTAGGGTTAGGGGACGGGGACGGTTTAGGGTCCAGGTGAGGGTACGGCAACGCTTTCGGGGGAGCGTGCGTGTGAGGGCGCGGGTTGGTGTTAGCGTACGGGTTAGGATTAGGGCACGGGTGAGTGTCAGGCTTTGGGGAAGGGTTAGGGTTAGGGTTAGGGCTAGGGTTAGGGTTAGGGGACGGGGACGGTTTAGGGTACAGGTGAGGGTACGGCAACGGTTTAGGGGGAGCGTGCGTGTGAGGGCGCGGGTTAGTGTTAGCGTACGGGTTAGGATTAGGGCACGTGTGAGGGTCAGGCTTCGGGGAAGGGTTAGGGTTAGGGTTCGGGCTAGGGTTAGGGTTAGGGGATGGGGACGGTTTAGGGTCCAGGTGAGGGTACGGCAACGCTTTAGGGGGAGCGTGCGTGTGAGGGCACGGGTTAGTGTTAGCGTACGGGTTAGGATTAGGGGACGGGTGATGGGCAGGCTTCGGGGAAGTGTTAGGGCTAGGGTTCGGGCTAGGGTTAGGGTTAGGGGACGGGGACGGTTTAGGGTCCAGGTGAGGGTACGGCAACGCTTTAGGGGGAGCGTGCGTGTGAGGGCACGGGTTATTGTTAGCGTACGGGTTAGGATTAGGGGACAGGTGAGGGGCAGGCTTCGGGGAAGGGTTAGGGCTAGGGTTCGGGCTAGGGTTAGGGTTAGGGGACGGGGACGGTTTAGGGTCCAGGTGAGGGTACGGCAACGTTTTAGGGGGAGCGTGCGTGTGAGGGCGCGGGTTAGTGTTAGCGTACGGGTTAGGATTAGGGGACGGGTGAGGGTCAGGCTTCGGGGAAGGGTTAGGGTTAGGGTTCAGGTTAGGGTTAGGGGACGGGGACGGTTTAGGGTCCAGGTGAGGGTACGGCAACGCTTTCGGGGGATCGTGCGTGTGAGGGTGCGGGTTAGGATTAGGGGACGGGTGAGGGTCAGGCTTCGGGGAAGGGTTAGGGTTAGGGTTCGGGCTAGGGTTAGGGTTAGGGGACGGGGACGGTTTAGGGTCCAGGTGAGGGTACGGCAACGCTTTAGGGGGAGCGTGCGTGTGAGGGCGCAGTTTAGTGTTAGCGTACGGGTTAGGATTAGGTCACGGGTGAGGGTCAGGCTTCGTGGAAGGGTTAGGGTTAGGGTTCGGGCTAGGGTTAGGGTTAGGGGACGGGGATGGTTTAGGGTCCAGGTGAGGGTACGGCAACGCTTTAGGGGGAGCGTGCGTGTGAGGGCGCGGGTTAGTGTTAGCGTACGGGTTAGGATTAGGGGACGGGTGAGGGTCAGGCTTCGGGGAAGGGTTAGGGTTAGGGTTCGGGCTAGGGTTAGGGTTAGGGGACGGGGACGGTTTAGGGTCCAGATGAGGGTACGGCAACGCTGTAGGGGGAGCGTGCGTGTGAGGGCGTGGGTTAGTGTTAGCGTACGGGTTAGGATTAGGGCACGGGTGAGGGTCAGGCTTCGGGGAAGTGTTAGGGTTAGGGTTCGGGCTAGGGTTAGGGTTAGGTGACGGGGACGGTTTAGGGTCCAGGTGAGGGTACGGCAACGCTTTAGGGGGAGCGTGCGTGTGAGGGGGCGGGTTAGTGTTAGCGTACGGGTTAGGATTAGGGGACGGGTGAGGGTCAGGCTTCGGGAAAGTGTTAGGGTTAGGGTTCGGGCTAGGGTTAGGGTTAGGGGACGGGGACGGATTAGGGTCCAGGTGAGGGTACGGCAACGCTTTAGGGGGAGCGTGCGTGTGAGGGCGCGGGTTAGTGTTAGCGTACGGGTTAGGTTTATGGGAAGGGTGAGGGTCAGGGTTCAGGGAAGGGTTAGGGTTAGGGTTCGGGCTAGGGTTAGGGTTAGGTGACGGGGACGGTTTGGGGCCAGGTGAGGGTACGGCAACGCTTTAGGGGGAGCGTGCGTGTGAGGGCGCGGGTTAGTGTTAGCGTACGGGTTAGGATTAGGGGACGGGTGAGGGTCAGGATTCGGGGAAGTGTTAGGGTTAGAGTTCGGGCTAGGGTTAGGGTTAGGGCACGGGGATGGTTTAGGGTCCAGGTGAGGGTACGGCAAAGCTTTCGGGGGAGCGTGCGTGTGAGGGCGCGGGTTAGTGTTAGCGTACGGGTTAGGATTAGGGTACGGGTGAGGGTCAGGCTTCGGGGAAGGGTTAGGGTTAGGGTTCGGGCTAGGGTTAGGGTTAGGGGACGGGGACGGTTTTGGGTCCAGGTGACGGTACGGCAACGCTTTAGGGGGAGCGTGCGTGTGAGGGCGCGGGTTAGTGTTAGCGTACGGGTTAGGATTAGGGCACGGGTGAGGGTCAGGCTTCGGGGAAGGGTTAGGGTTAGGGTTCGGGCTAGGGTTAGGGTTAGGGGATGGGGACGGTTTAGGGTCCAGGTGAGTGTACGGCAACGTTTTAGGGGGAGCGTGCGTGTGAGGGCGCGGGTTAGTGTTAGCGTACGGGTTAGGATTAGGGGACGGGTGAGGGTCAGGCTTCGGGGAAGGGTTAGGGTTAGGGTTCGGGTTAGGGTTAGGGGACGGGGACGGTTTAGTGTCCAGGTGAGGGTACGGCAACGCTTTCGGGGGAGCGTGCGTGTGAAGGTGCGGGTTAGGATTAGGGGACGGGTGAGGGTCAGGCTTCGGGGAAGGGTTAGGGTTAGGGTTCGGGCTAGGGTTAGGGTTAGGGGACGGGGACGGTTTAGGGTCCAGGTGAGGGTACGGCAACGCTTTAGGGGGAGCGTGCGTGTGAGGGCGCGGGTTAGTGTTAGCGTACGGGCTAGGATTAGGGGACGGGTGATAGGCAGGCTTCGGGGAAGTGTTAGGGCTAGGGTTCGGGCTAGGGTTAGGGTTAGGGGACGGGGACGGTTTAGGGTCCAGGTGAGGGTACGGCAACGCTTTAGGGGGAGCGTGCGTGTGAGGGCACGGGTTAGTGTTAGCGTACGGGTTAGGATTAGGGGACGGGTGAGGGTCAGGCTTTGGGAAAGGGTTAGGGTTAGGGTTCGGGCTAGGGTTAGGGTTAGGGGACGGGGACGGTTTAGGGTCCAGGTGAGGGTACGGCAACGGTTTAGGGGGAGCGTGCGTGTGAGGGCGTGGGTTAGTGTTAGCGTACGGGTTAGGATTAGGGCACGGGTGAGGGTCAGGCTTCGGGGAAGGGTTAGGGTTAGGGTTCGGGCTAGGGTTAGGGTTAGGGGATGGGGACGGTTTAGGGTCCAGGTGAGGGTACGGCAACGCTTTAGGGGGAGCGTGCGTGTGAGGGCGCGGGTTAGTGTTAGCGTACGTGTTAGGATTAGGGGACGGGTGATGGGCAGGCTTCGGGGAAGTGTTAGGGCTAGGGTTCGGGCTAGGGTTAGGGTTAGGGGACGGGGACGGTTTAGGGTCCAGGTGAGGGTACGGCAACGCTTTAGGGGGAGCGTGCGTGTGAGGGCACGGGTTAGTGTTAGCGTACGGGTTAGGATTAGGGGACGGGTGAGGGGCAGGCTTCGGGGAAGGGTTAGGGCTAGGGTTCGGGCTAGGGTTAGGGTTAGGGGACGGGGACGGTTTAGGGTCCAGGTGAGGGTACGGCAACGCTTTAGGGGGAGCGTGCGTGTGAGGGCGTGGGTTAGTGTTAGCGTACGGGTTAGGATTAGGGGACGGGTGAGGGTCAGGCTTCGGGGAAGGGTTAGGGTTAGGGTTCGGGTTAGGGTTAGGGGACGGGGACGGTTTAGGGTCCAGGTGAGGGTACGGCAACGCTTTCGGGGGACCGTGCGTGTGAGGGTGCGGGTTAGGATTAGGGGACGGGTGAGGGTCAGGCTTCGGGGAAGGGTTAGGGTTAGGGTTCGGGCTAGGGTTAGGGTTAGGGGACGGGGACGGTTTAGGGTCCAGGTGAGGGTACGGCAACGCTTTAGGATGTGCGTGCGTGTGAGGGCGCGGGTTAGTGTTAGCGTACGAGTTAGGATTAGGGCACGGGTGAGGGTCAGGCTTCGGGGAAGGGTTAGGGTTAGGGTTCGGGCTAGGGTTAAGGTTACGGGACGGGGACGGTTTAGGGTCCAGGTTAGGGTACAGCAACGCTTTAGGGGGAGCGTGCGTGTGAGGGCGCGGGTTAGTGTTAGCGTACGTGTTAGGATTAGGGGACGGGTGAGGGTCAGGCTTCGGGGAAGGGTTAGGGTTAGGGTTCGGGCTATGCTTAGGGTTAGGGGACGGGGACGGTTTAGGGTCCAGGTGAGGGTACGGCAACGCTTTAGGGGGAGCGTGCGTGTGAGGGCGCAGGTTAGTGTTAGCGTACGGGTTAGGATTAGGGGACGGGTGAGGGTCAGGCTTCGGGGAAGGGTTAGGGTTAGGGTTCGGGCTAGGGTTAGGGTTAGGGGACGGGGACGGTTTAGGGTCCAGGTGAGGGTACGGCAACGCTTTAGGGGGAGCGTGCGTCTGAGGGCGCGGGTTAGTGTTAACGTACGGGCTAGGATTAGGGGACGGGTGAGGGTCAGGCTTTGGGGAAGGGTTAGGGTTAGGGTTCGGGCTAGGGTTAGGGTTAGGGGACGGGGACGGTTTAGGGTCCAGGTGAGGGTACGGCAACGGTTTAGGGGGAGCGTGCGTGTGAGGGCGCGGGTTAGTGTTAGCGTACGGGTTAGGATTAGGGCACGGGTGAGGATCAGGCTTCGGGGAAGGGTTAGGGTTAGGGTTCGGGCTAGGGTTAGGGTTAGGGGATGGGGACGGTTTAGGGTCCAGGTGAGGGTACGGCAACGCTTTAGGGGGAGCGTGCGTGTGAGGGCGCGGGTTAGTGTTAGCGTACGGGTTAGGATTAGGGGACGGGTGATGGGCAGGCTTCGGGGAAGTGTTAGGGCTAGGGTTCGGGCTAGGGTTAGGGTTAGGGGACGGGGACGGTTTAGGGTCCAGGTGAGGGTACGGCAACGCTTTAGGGGGAGCGTGCGTGTGAGGGCACGGGTTATTGTTAGCGTACGGGTTAGGATTAGGGGACGGGTGAGGGGCAGGCTTCGGGGAAGGGTTAGGGGTAGGGTTCGGGCTAGGGTTAGGGTTAGGGGACGGGGACGGTTTAGGGTCCAGGTGAGGGTACGGCAACGCTTTAGGGGGAGCGTGCGTGTGAGGGCGCGGGTTAGTGTTAGCGTACGGGTTAGGATTAGGGGACGGGTGAGGGTCAGGCTTCGGGGAAGGGTTAGGGTTAGGGTTCGGGCTAGGGTTAGGGTTAGGGGACGGGGACGGTTTAGGGTCCAGGTGAGGGTACGGCAACGCTTTAGGGGGAGCGTGCGTGTGAGGGCGCGGGTTAGTGTTAGCGTACGGGTTAGGATTAGGGGACGGGTGAGGGTCAGGCTTCGGGGAAGGGTTAGGGTTAGGGTTCGGGCTAGGGTTAGGGTTAGGGGACGGGGACCGTTTAGGGTCCAGGTGAGGGTACGGCAACGCTTTAGGGGGAGCGTGCCTGTGAGGGCACGGGTTAGTGTTAGCGTACGGGTTAGGAGTAGGGGACGGGTGAGTGTCAGGCTTTGGGGAAGGGTTAGGGTTAGGGTTCGGGCTAGGGTTAGGGTTAGGGTTAGGGGACGGTTTAGGGTCCAGGTGAGGGTACGGCAACGCTTTAGGGGGAGCGTGCGTGTGAGGGCGCGGGTTAGTGTTAGCGTACGGGTTAGGATTAGGGGACGGGTGAGGGTCAGGCTTCGGGATAGGGTTAGGGTTAGGGTTCGGGCTAGGGTTAGGGTTAGGGGACGGGGACGGTTTAGGGTCCAGGTGAGTGTACGGCAACGCTTTAGGGGGAACGTCCGTGTGAGGGCGCCGGTTAGTGTTAGCGTACGGGTTAGGATTAGGGGACGGGTGAGGGTCAGGCTTCGGGGAAGGGTTAGGGTTAGGGTTCGGGCTAGGGTTAGGGTTAGGGGACGGGGACGGTTTAGGGTCCAGGTGAGGGTACGGCAACGCTTTAGGGGGAGCGTGCGTGTGAGGGCGCGGGTTAGTTTTAGCGTACGGGTTAGGATTAGGGGACGGGTGAGGGTCAGGCTTCGGGGAAGGGTTAGGGTTAGGGTTCGGGCTAGGGTTAGGGTTAGGGGACGGGGACGGTTTAGGGTCCAGGTGAGGGTACGGCAACGCTTTAGGGGGTGCGTGCGTGTGAGGGCGCGGGTTAGTGTTAGCGTACGGGTTAGGATTAGGGGACGGGTGAGGGTCAGGCTTCGGGGAAGCCTTAGGGTTAGGGTTCGGGCTAGGGTTAGGGTTAGGGTACGGGGACGGTTGAGGGTCCAGGTGAGGGTACGGCAACGCTTTCGGGGGAGCGTGCGTGTTAGGGCGCGGGTTAGTGTTAGCGTGCTGTTTAGGATTAGGGCACGGGTGAGGGTCAGGCTTCGGGGAAGTGTTAGGGTTAGGGTTCGGGCTAGGGTTAGGGCTAGGGGACGGGGACGGTTTAGGGTCCAGGTGAGGGTACGGCAACGCTTTAGGGGGAGCGTGCGTGTGAGGGCGCAGGTTAGTGTTAGCGTACGGGTTAGGATTAGGGGACGGGTGAGGGTCAGGCTTCGGGGAAGGGTTAGGGTTAGGGTTCGGGCTAGGGTTAGGGTTAGGGGACGGGGACCGTTTAGGGTCCAGGTGAGGGTACGGCAACGCTTTAGGGGGAGCGTGCCTGTGAGGGCACGGGTTAGTGTTAGCGTACGGGTTAGGAGTAGGGGACGGGTGAGTGTCAGGCTTTGGGGAAGGGTTAGGGTTAGGGTTCGGGCTAGGGTTAGGGTTAGGGGACGGTTTAGGGTCCAGGTGAGGGTACGGCAACGCTTTAGGGGGAGCGTGCGTGTGAGGGCGCAGGTTAGTGTTAGCGTACGGGTTAGGATTAGGGGACGGGTGAGGGTCAGGCTTCGGGGAAGGGTTACGGTTAGGGTTCGGGCTAGGGTTAGGGTTAGGGGACGGGGACGGTTTAGGGTCCAGGTGAGGGTACGGCAACGCTTTAGGGGGAGCGTGCGTGTGAGGGCGCGGGTTAGTGTTAGCGTACGGGTTAGGAGTAGGGGACGGGTGAGGGTCAGGCTTTGGGTAAGGGTTAGGGTTAGGGTTCGGGCTGGTTAGGGTTAGGGGACGGGGACGGTTTAGGGTCCAGGTGAGGGTACGGCAACGCTTTAGGGGGAGCGTGCATGTGAGGGCGCGGGTTAGTGTTAGCGTACGGGTTAGGATTAGGGCACGGGTGAGGGTCAGGCTTCGGGGAAGGGTTAGGGTTAGGGTTCGGGCTAGGGTTAGGGTTAGGGGACGGGGACGGTTTAGGGTCCAGGTGAGGGTACGGCAACGCTTTAGGGGGAGCGTGCGTGTGAGGGCGTGGGTTAGTGTTAGCGTACGGGTTAGGATTAGGGGACGGGTGAAGGTCAGGCTTCGGGGAAGGGTTAGGGTTAGAGTTCGGGCTAGGGTTAGGGTTAGGGGACGGGGACGGTTTAGGGTCCAGGTGAGGGTACGGCAACGCTTTAGGGGGAGCGTGCGTGTGAGGGCGCGGGTTAGAGTTAGCGTACGGGTTAGGATTAGGGCACGGGCGAGGGTCAGGCTTCCGGGAAGGGTTAGGGTTAGGGTTCGGTCTAGGGTTAGGGTTAGGGGACGGGGACGGTTTAGGGTCCAGGTGAGGGTACGGCAACGCTTTAGGGGGAGCGTGCGTGTGAGGGCGCGGGTTAGTGTTAGCGTACGGGTTAGGATTAGGGGACGGGTGAGGGTCAGGCTTCGGGGAAGGGTTAGGGTTAGGGTTCGGGCTAGGGTTAGGGTTAGGGGACGGGGACGGTTTAGGGTCCAGGTGAGGGTACGGCAACGCTTTAGGGGGAGCGTGCGTGTGAGGGCGCGGGTTAGTGTTAGCGTACGGGTTAGGATTAGGGCACGGGTGAGGGTCAGGCTTCGGGGAAGGGTTAGGGTTAGGGTTCGGGCTAGGGTTAGGGTTAGGGGACGGGGACGGTTTAGGGTCCAGGTGAGGGTACGGCAACGCTTTAGGGGGAGCGTGCGTGTGAGGGCGCGGGTTAGTGTTAGCGTACTGGTTAGGATTAGGGGACGGGTGAGGGTCAGGCTTCGGGATAGGGTTAGGGTTAGGGTTCGGGCTAGGGTTAGGGTTAGGGGACGGGGACGGTTTAGGGTCCAGGTGAGTGTACGGCAACGCTTTAGTGGGAACGTCCGTGTGAGGGCGCCGGTTAGTGTTAGCGTACGGGTTAGGATTAGGGGACGGGTGAGGGTCAGGCTTCGGGGAAGGGTTAGGGTTAGGGTTCGGGCTAGGGTTAGGGTTAGGGGACGGGGACGGTTTAGGGTCCAGGTGAGGGTACGGCAACGCTTTAGGGGGAGCGTGCGTGTGAGGGCGCGGGTTAGTTTTAGCGTACGGGTTAGGATTAGGGGACGGGTGAGGGTCAGGCTTCGGGGAAGGGTTAGGGTTAGGGTTTGGGCTAGGGTTAGGGTTAGGGGACGGGGACGGTTTAGGGTCCAGGTGAGGGTACGGCAACGCTTTAGGGGGAGCGTGCGTGTGAGGGCGCGGGTTAGTGTTAGCGTACGGGTTAGGATTAGGGGACGGGTGAGGGTCAGGCTTCGGGGAAGCCTTAGGGTTAGGGTTCGGGCTAGGGTTAGGGTTAGGGTACGGGGACGGTTGAGGGTCCACGTGAGGGTACGGCAACGCTTTCGGGGGAGCGTGCGTGTTAGGGCGTGGGTTAGTGTTAGCGTGCTGTTTAGGATTAGGGCACGGGTGAGGGTCAGGCTTCGGGGAAGTGTTAGGGTTAGGGTTCGGGCTAGGGTTAGGGTTAGGGGACGGGGACGGTTTAGGGTCCAGGTGAGGGTACGGCAACGCTTTAGGATGTGCGTGCGTGTGAGGGCGCGGGTTAGTGTTAGCGTACGAGTTAGGATTAGGGGACGGGTGAGGGTCAGGCTTCGGGGAAGGGTTAGGGTTAGGGTTCGGGCTAGGGTTAGGGTTAGGGTACGGGGACGGTTTAGGGTCCAGGTGAGGGTACGGCAACGCTTTCGGGGGAGCGTGCGTGTGAGGGCGCGGGTTAGTGTTAGCGTACGGGTTAGGATTAGGGCACGGGTGAGGGTCAGGCTTCGGGGAAGAGTTAGGGTTAGGGTTCGGGCTAGGGTTAGGGTTAGGGGACGGGGACGGTTTAGGGTCCAGGTGAGGGTACGGCAACGCTTTAGGGGGAGCGTGCGTGTGAGGGCGCGGGTTAGTGTTAGCGTACGGGTTAGGATTATGGCACGGGTGAGGGTCAGGCTTCGGGGAAGGGTTAGGGTTAGGGTTCGGGCTACGGTTAGGGTTAGGGGACGGGGACGGTTTAGGGTCCAGGTGAGGGTACGGCAACGCTTTAGGGGGAGCGTGAGTGTGAGGGCGCGGGTTAGTGTTAGCGTACGGGTTAGGATTAGGGCACGGGTGAGGGTCAGGCTTCGGGGAAGGGTTAGGGTTAGGGTTCGGGCTAGGGTTAGGGTTAGGGGACGGGGACGGTTTAGGGTCCAGGTGAGGGTACGGCAACGCTTTAGGGGGAGCGTGCGTGTGAGGGCGCGGGTTAGTGTTAGCGTACGGGTTAGGATTAGGGGACGAGTGAGGGTCAGGCTTCGGGGAAGGTTTAGGGTTAGGGTTCGGGCTAGGGTTAGGGTTAGGGGACGGGGACGGTTTAGCGTCCAGGTGAGGGTATGGCAACGCTTTAGGGGGAGCGTGCGTGTGAGGGCGCGGGTTAGTGTTAGCGTACGGGTTAGGATTAGGGGACGGGTGAGGGTCAGGCTTCGGGGAAGGGTTAGGGTTAGGGTTCGGGCTAGGGTTAGGGTTAGGGGACGGGGACGGTTTAGGGTCCAGGTGAGGGTACGGCAACGCTTTAGGGGGAGCGTGCGTGTGAGCGCGCGGGTTAGTGTTAGCGTACGGGTGAGGAGTAGTGGACGGGTGAGGGTCAGGCTTCGGGGAAGGGTTAGGGTTAGGGTTCGGGCTAGGGTTAGGGTTAGGGGACGGGGACGGTTTAGGGTCCAGGTGAGGGTACGGCAACACTTTAGGGGGAGCGTGCGTGTGAGGGCGCGGGTTAGTGTTAGCGTACGGGTTAGGATTAGGGGACGGGTGAGGGTCAGGCTTCGGGGAAGGGTTAGGGTTAGGGTTCGGGCTAGGGTTAGGGTTAGGGGACGGGGACGGTTTAGGGTCCAGGTGAGGGTACGGCAACGCTTTAGGGGGAGCGTGCGTGTGAGGGCGCGGGTTAGTGTTAGCGTACGGGTTAGGATTAGGGGACGTGTGAGGGTCAGGCTTCGGGAAAGGGTTAGGGTTAGGGTTCGGGCTAGGGTTAGGGCTAGGGAACGGGGACGGTTTAGGGTCCAGGTGAGGGTACGGCAACGCTTTAGGGGGAGCGTGCGTGTGAGGGCGCGGGTTAGTGTTAGCGTACGGGTTAGGATTAGAGGACGGGTGAGGGTCAGGCTTCGGGGAAGGGTTAGGGTTAGGGTTCGGGCTAGGGTTAGGGTTAGGGGACGGGGACGGTTTAGGGTCCAGGTGAGGGTACGGCAACGCTTTAGGGGGAGCGTGCGTGTGAGGGCACGGGTTAGTGTTAGCGTACGGGTTAGGATTAGGGGACGGGTGAGGGTCAGGCTTCGGGGAAGGGTTAGGGTTATGGTTCGGGCTAGGGTTAGGGTTAGGGGACGGGGACGGTTTAGGGTCCAGGTGAGGGTACGGCAACGCTTTAGGGGGAGCGTGCGTGTGAGGGCGCGTGTTAGTGTTAGCGTACGTGTTAGGATTAGGGCACGGGTGAGGGTCAGGCTTCGGGGAAGTGTTAGGGTTAGGGTTCGGGCTAGGGTTAGGGTTAGGGGACGGGGACGGTTCAGGGTCCAGGTGAGGGTACGGCAACGCTT
Organism: Delphinus delphis; assembly: GCF_949987515.2. Lineage (NCBI taxonomy): Eukaryota > Metazoa > Chordata > Mammalia > Artiodactyla > Delphinidae > Delphinus > Delphinus delphis. The sequence goes on along the minus strand of NW_027192799.1, from coordinate 461,617 downwards.
TAGGGGGAGCGTGCGTGTGAGGGCGTGGGTTAGTGTTAGCGTACGGGTTAGGAGTAGGGGACGGGTGAGGGTCAGGCTTTGGGTAAGGGTTAGGGTTAGGGTTCGGGCTGGTTAGGGTTAGGGGACGGGGACGGTTTAGGGTCCAGGTGAGGGTACGGCAACGCTTTAGGGGGAGCGTGCATGTGAGGGCGCGGGTTAGTGTTAGCGTACGGGTTAGGATTAGGGCACGGGTGAGGGTCAGGCTTCGGGGAAGGGTTAGGGTTAGGGTTCGGGCTAGGGTTAGGGTTAGGGGACGGGGACGGTTTAGGGTCCAGGTGAGGGTACGGCAACGCTTTAGGGGGAGCGTGCGTGTGAGGGCGTGGGTTAGTGTTAGCGTACGGGTTAGGATTAGGGGACGGGTGAAGGTCAGGCTTCGGGGAAGGGTTAGGGTTAGAGTTCGGGCTAGGGTTAGGGTTAGGGGACGGGGACGGTTTAGGGTCCAGGTGAGGGTACGGCAACGCTTTAGGGGGAGCGTGCGTGTGAGGGCGCGGGTTAGAGTTAGCGTACGGGTTAGGATTAGGGCACGGGCGAGGGTCAGGCTTCCGGGAAGGGTTAGGGTTAGGGTTCGGTCTAGTGTTAGGGTTAGGGGACGGGGACGGTTTAGGGTCCAGGTGAGGGTACGGCAACGCTTTAGGGGGAGCGTGCGTGTGAGGGCGCGGGTTAGTGTTAGCGTACGGGTTAGGATTAGGGGACGGGTGAGGGTCAGGCTTCGGGGAAGGGTTAGGGTTAGGGTTCGGGCTAGGGTTAGGGTTAGGGGACGGGGACGGTTTAGGGTCCAGGTGAGGGTACGGCAACGCTTTAGGGGGAGCGTGCGTGTGAGGGCGCGGGTTAGTGTTAGCGTACGGGTTAGGATTAGGGGACGGGTGAGGGTCAGGCTTCGGGGAAGGGTTAGGGTTAGGGTTCGGGCTAGGGTTAGGGTTAGGGGACGGGGACGGTTTAGGGTCCAGGTGAGGGTACGGCAACGCTTTAGGGGGAGCGTGCGTGTGAGGGCGCGGGTTAGTGTTAGCGTACTGGTTAGGATTAGGGGACGGGTGAGGGTCAGGCTTCGGGATAGGGTTAGGGTTAGGGTTCGGGCTAGGGTTAGGGTTAGGGGACGGGGACGGTTTAGGGTCCAGGTGAGTGTACGGCAACGCTTTAGTGGGAACGTCCGTGTGAGGGCGCCAGTTAGTGTTAGCGTACGGGTTAGGATTAGGGGACGGGTGAGGGTCAGGCTTCGGGGAAGGGTTAGGGTTAGGGTTCGGGCTAGGGTTAGGGTTAGGGGACGGGGACGGTTTAGGGTCCAGGTGAGGGTACGGCAACGCTTTAGGGGGAGCGTGCGTGTGAGGGCGCGGGTTAGTTTTAGCGTACGGGTTAGGATTAGGGGACGGGTGAGGGTCAGGCTTCGGGGAAGGGTTAGGGTTAGGGTTTGGGCTAGGGTTAGGGTTAGGGGACGGGGACGGTTTAGGGTCCAGGTGAGGGTACGGCAACGCTTTAGGGGGAGCGTGCGTGTGAGGGCGCGGGTTAGTGTTAGCGTACGGGTTAGGATTAGGGGACGGGTGAGGGTCAGGCTTCGGGGAAGCCTTAGGGTTAGGGTTCGGGCTAGGGTTAGGGTTAGGGTACGGGGACGGTTGAGGGTCCAGGTGAGGGTACGGCAACGCTTTCGGGGGAGCGTGCGTGTTAGGGCGTGGGTTAGTGTTAGCGTGCTGTTTAGGATTAGGGCACGGGTGAGGGTCAGGCTTCGGGGAAGTGTTAGGGTTAGGGTTCGGGCTAGGGTTAGGGTTAGGGGACGGGGACGGTTTAGGGTCCAGGTGAGGGTACGGCAACGCTTTAGGATGTGCGTGCGTGTGAGGGCGCGGGTTAGTGTTAGCGTACGAGTTAGGATTAGGGGACGGGTGAGGGTCAGGCTTCGGGGAAGGGTTAGGGTTAGGGTTCGGGCTAGGGTTAGGGTTAGGGTACGGGGACGGTTTAGGGTCCAGGTGAGGGTACGGCAACGCTTTCGGGGGAGCGTGCGTGTGAGGGCGCGGGTTAGTGTTAGCGTACGGGTTAGGATTAGGGCACGGGTGAGGGTCAGGCTTCGGGGAAGAGTTAGGGTTAGGGTTCGGGCTAGGGTTAGGGTTAGGGGACGGGGACGGTTTAGGGTCCAGGTGAGGGTACGGCAACGCTTTAGGGGGAGCGTGCGTGTGAGGGCGCGGGTTAGTGTTAGCGTACGGGTTAGGATTAGGGCACGGGTGAGGGTCAGGCTTCGGGGAAGGGTCAGGGTTAGGGTTCGGGCTAGGGTTAGGGTTAGGGGACGGGGACGGTTTAGGGTCCAGGTGAGGGTACAGCAACGCTTTAGGGGGAGCGTGCGTGTGAGGGCGCGGGTTAGTGTTAGCGTACGGGCTAGGATTAGGGGACGGGTGAGGGTCAGGCTTTGGGGAAGGGTTAGGGTTAGGGTTCGGGCTAGGGTTAGGGTTAGGGGACGGGGACGGTTTAGGGTCCAGGTGAGGGTACGGCAACGCTTTAGGGGGAGCGTGCGTGTGAGGGCGCGGGTTAGTGTTAGCGTACGGGTTAGGATTAGGGCACGGGTGAGGGTCAGGCTTCGGGGAAGGGTTAGGGTTAGGGTTCGGGCTAGGGTTAGGGTTAGGGGATGGGGACGGTTTAGGGTCCAGGTGAGGGTACGGCAACGCTTTAGGGGGAGCGTGCGTGTGAGGGCGCGGGTTAGTGTTAGCGTACGGGTTAGGATTAGGGGACGGGTGATGGGCAGGCTTCGGGGAAGTGTTAGGGCTAGGGTTCGGGCTAGGGTTAGGGTTAGGGGACGGGGATGGTTTAGGGTCCAGGTGAGGGTACGGCAACGCTTTAGGGGGAGCGTGCGTGTGAGGGCGCGGGTTAGTGTTAGCGTACGGGTTAGGATTAGGGGACGGGTGAGGGTCAGGCTTCGGGGAAGGGTTAGGGTTAGGGTTCGGGCTAGGGTTAGGGTTAGGGGACGGGGACGGTTTAGGGTCCAGGTGAGGGTACGGCAACGCTTTAGGGGGAGCGTGCGTGTGAGGGCGCGGGTTAGTGTTAGCGTACGGGTTAGGATTAGGGCACGGGTGAGGGTCAGGCTTCGGGGAAGGGTTAGGGTTAGGGATCGGGCTAGGGTTAGGGTTAGGGGACAGGGACGGTTTAGGGTCCAGGTGAGGGTACGGCAACGCTTTAGGGGGAGCGTGCGTGTGAGGGCGCGGGTTAGTGTTAGCGTACGGTTTAGGATTAAGGCACGGGTGAGGGTCAGGTTTCGGGGAAGGGTTAGGGTTAGGGATCGGGCTAGGGTTAGGGTTAGGGGACGGGGACGGTTTAGGGTCCAGGTGAGGGCACGGCAACGCTTTAGGGGGAGCGTGCGTGTGAGGGCGCGGGTTAGTGTTAGCGTACGGGTTAGGATTAGGGCACGGGTGAGGGTCAGGCTTCGGGGAAGGGTTAGGGTTAGGGTTCGGGCTAGGGTTAGGGTTAGGGGACGGGGACGGTTTAGGGTCCAGGTGAGGGTACGGCAACGCTTTAGGGGGAGCGTGCGTGTGAGGGCGCCGGTTAGTGTTAGCGTACGGGTTAGGATTAGGGGACGGGTGAGGGTCAGGCTTCGGGGAAGGGTTAGGGTTAGGGTTCGGGCTAGGGTTAGGGTTAGGGGACGGGGACGGTTTAGGGTCCAGGGGACGGTACGGCAACGCTTTAGGGGGAGCGTGCGTGTGAGGGCGCGGGTTAGTGTTAGCGTACGGGTTAGGATTAGGGGATGGGTGAGGGTCAGGCTTCGGGATAGGGTTAGGGTTAGGGTTCGGGCTAGGGTTAGGGTTAGGGGACGGGGACGGTTTAGGGTCCAGGTGAGTGTACGGCAACGCTTTAGTGGGAACGTCCGTGTGAGGGCGCCGGTTAGTGTTAGCGTACGGGTTAGGATTAGGGGACGGGTGAGGGTCAGGCTTCGGGGAAGGGTTAGGGTTAGGGTTCGGGCTAGGGTTAGGGTTAGGGGACGGGGACGGTTTAGGGTCCAGGTGAGGGTACGGCAACGCTTTAGGGGGAGCGTGCGTGTGAGGGCGCGGGTTAGTGTTAGCGTACGGGTTAGGATTAGGGGACGGGTGAGGGTCAGGATTCGGGGAAGTGTTAGGGTTAGAGTTCGGGCTAGGGTTACGGTTAGGGCACGGGGACGGTTTAGGGTCCAGGTGAGGGTACGGCAAAGCTTTCGGGGGAGCGTGCGTGTGAGGGCACGGGTTAGTGTTAGCGTACGGGTTAGGATTAGGGCACGGGTGAGGGTCAGGCTTCGGGGAAGTGTTAGGGTTAGGGTTCGGGCTAGGGTTAGGGTTAGGGGACGGGGACGGTTTTGGGTCCAGGTGACGGTACGGCAAAGCTTTAGGGGGAGCGTGCGTGTGAGGGCGCGGGTTAGTGTTAGCGTACGGGTTAGGATTAGGGCACGGGTGAGGGTCAGGCTTCGGGGAAGGTTTAGGGTTAGGGTTCGGGCTAGGGTTAGGGTTAGGGGACGGGGACGGTTTAGGGTCCAGGTGAGGGTACGGCAACGCTTTAGGGGGAGCGTGCGTGTGAGGGCGCGGGTTAGTGTTAGCGTACGGGTTAGGATTAGGGCACGGGTGAGGGTCAGGCTTCGGGGAAGGGTTAGGGTTAGGGTTCGGGCTAGGGTTAGGGTTAGGGGATGGGGACGGTTTAGGGTCCAGGTGAGGGTACGGCAACGCTTTAGGGGGAGCGTGCGTGTGAGGGCGCGGGTTAGTGTTAGCGTACGGGCTAGGATTAGGGGACGGGTGAGGGTCAGGCTTTTGGAAAGGGTTAGGGTTAGGGTTCGGGCTAGGGTTAGGGTTAGGGGACGGGGACGGTTTAGGGTCCAGGTGAGGGTACGGCAACGGTTTAGGGGGAGCGTGCGTGTGAGGGCGTGGGTTAGTGTTAGCGTACGGGTTAGGATTAGGGCACGGGTGAGGGTCAGGCTTCGGGGAAGGGTTAGGGTTAGGGTTCGGGCTAGGGTTAGGGTTAGGGGATGGGGACGGTTTAGGGTCCAGGTGAGGGTACGGCAACGCTTTAGGGGGAGCGTGCGTGTGAGGGCGCGGGTTAGTGTTAGCGTACGGGTTAGGATTAGGGGACGGGTGATGGGCAGGCTTCGGGGAAGTGTTAGGGCTAGGGTTCGGGCTAGGGTTAGGGTTAGGGGATGGGGACGGTTTAGGGTCCAGGTGAGGGTACGGCAACGCTTTAGGGGGAGCGTGCGTGTGAGGGCACGGGTTAGTGTTAGCGTACGGGTTAGGATTAGGGGACGGGTGAGCGGCAGGCTTCGGGGAAGGGTTAGGGCTAGGGTTCGGGCTAGGGTTAGGGTTAGGGGACGGGGACGGTTTAGGGTCCAGGTGAGGGTACGGCAACGCTTTAGGGGGAGCGTGCGTGTGAGGGCGTGGGTTAGTGTTAGCGTACGGGTTAGGATTAGGGGACGGGTGAGGGTCAGGCTTCGGGGAAGGGTTAGGGTTAGGGTTCGGGTTAGGGTTAGGGGACGGGGACGGTTTAGGGTCCAGGTGAGGGTACGGCAACGCTTTCGGGGGAGCGTGCGTGTGAGGGTGCGGGTTAGGATTAGGGGACGGGTGAGGGTCAGGCTTCGGGGAAGGGTTAGGGTTAGGGTTCGGGCTAGGGTTAGGGTTAGGGGACGGGGACGGTTTAAGGTCCAGGTGAGGGTACGGCAACGCTTTAGGATGTGCGTGCGTGTGAGGGCGCGGGTTAGTGTTAGCGTACGAGTTAGGATTAGGGCACGGGTGAGGGTCAGGCTTCGGGGAAGGGTTAGGGTTAGGGTTCGGGCTAGGGTTAAGGTTACGGGACGGGGACGGTTTAGGGTCCAGGTTAGGGTACAGCAACGCTTTAGGGGGAGCGTGCGTGTGAGGGCGCGGGTTAGTGTTAGCGTACGTGTTAGGATTAGGGGACGGGTGAGGGTCAGGCTTCGGGGAAGGGTTAGGGTTAGGGTTCGGGCTATGCTTAGGGTTAGGGGACGGGGAAGGTTTAGGGTCCAGGTGAGGGTACGGCAACGCTTTAGGGGGAGCGTGCGTGTGAGGGCGCAGGTTAGTGTTAGCGTACGGGTTAGGATTAGGGGACGGGTGAGGGTCAGGCTTCGGGGAAGGGTTAGGGTTAGTGTTCGGGCTAGGGTTAGGGTTAGGGGACGGGGACGGTTTAGGGTCCAGGTGAGGGTACGGCAACGCTTTAGGGGGAGCGTGCGTCTGAGGGCGCGGGTTAGTGTTAACGTACGGGCTAGGATTAGGGGACGGGTGAGGGTCAGGCTTTGGGAAAGCGTTAGGATTAGGGTGCGGGCTAGGGTTAGGGTTAGGGGACGGGGACGGTTTAGGGTCCAGGTGAGGGTACGGCAACGGTTTAGGGGGAGCGTGCGTGTGAGGGCGCGGGTTAGTGTTAGCGTACGGGTTAGGATTAGGGCACGGGTGAGGATCAGGCTTCGGGGAAGGGTTAGGTTTAGGGTTCGGGCTAGGGTTAGGGTTAGGGGATGGGGACGGTTTAGGGTCCAGGTGAGGGTACGGCAACGCTTTAGGGGGAGCGTGCGTGTGAGGGCGCGGGTTAGTGTTAGCGTACGGGTTAGGATTAGGGGACGGGTGATGGGCAGGCTTCGGGGAAGTGTTAGGGCTAGGGTTCGGGCTAGGGTTAGGGTTAGGGGACGGGGACGGTTTAGGGTCCAGGTGAGGGTACAGCAACGCTTTAGGGGGAGCGTGCGTGTGAGGGCACGGGTTAGTGTTAGCGTACGGGTTAGGATTAGGGGACGGGTGAGGGGCAGGCTTCGGGGAAGGGTTAGGGCTAGGGTTCGGGCTAGGGTTAGGGTTAGGGGACGGGGACGGTTTAGGGTCCAGGTGAGGGTACGGCAACGCTTTAGGGGGAGCGTGCGTGTGAGGGCGCTGGTTAGTGTTAGCGTACGGGTTAGGATTAGGGGACGGGTGAGGGTCAGGCTTCGGGGAAGGGTTAGGGTTAGGGTTCGGGTTAGGGTTAGGGGACGGGGACGGTTTAGGGTCCAGGTGAGGGTACGGCAACGCTTTCGGGGGAGCGTGCGTGTGAGGGTGCGGGTTAGGATTAGGGCACGGGTGAGGGTCAGGCTTCGGGGAAGGGTTAGGGTTAGGGTTCGGGCTAGGGTTAGGGTTAGGGGACGGGGACGGTTTAGGGTCCAGGTGAGGGTACGGCAACGCTTTAGGGGGAGCGTGCGTGTGAGGGCGCGGGTTAGTGTTAGCGTACGAGTTAGGATTAGGGGACGGGTGAGGGTCAGGCTTCGGGGAAGGGTTAGGGTTAGGGTTCGGGCTAGGGTTAGGGTTAGGGTACGGGGACGGTGTAGGGTCCAGGTTAGGGTACGGCAACGCTTTAGGGGGAGCGTGCGTGTGAGGGCGCGGGTTGGTGTTAGCATACGGGTTAGGATTAGGGCACGGGTGAGGGTCAGGCTTCGGGGAAGGGTTAGGGTTAGGGTTCGGGCTAGGGTTAAGGTTAGGGGACGGGGACGGTTTAGGGTCCAGGTTAGGGTACAGCAACGCTTTAGGGGGAGCGTGCGTGTGAGGGCGCGGGTTAGTGTTAGCGTACGTGTTAGGATTAGGGTACGGGTGAGGGTCAGGCTTCGGGGAAGGGTTAGGGTTAGGGTTCGGGCTATGCTTAGGGTTAGGGGACGGGGACGGTTTAGGGTCCAGGTGAGGGTACGGCAACGCTTTAGGGGGAGCGTGCGTGTGAGGGCGCAGGTTAGTTTTAGCGTACGGGTTAGGATTAGGGGACGGGTGAGGGTCAGGCTTCGGGGAAGGGTTAGGGTTAGGGTTCGGGCTAGGGTTAGGGTTAGGGGACGGGGACGGTTTAGGGTCCAGGTGAGGGTACGGCAACGCTTTAGGGGGAGCGTGCGTGTGAGGGCGCGGGTTAGTGTTAGCGTACGGGTTAGGATTAGGGCACGGGTGAGGGTCAGGCTTCGGGGAAGGGTTAGGGTTAGGGTTCGGGCTAGGGTTAGGGTTAGGGGACGGGGACGGTTTAGGGTCCAGGTGAGGGTAAGTCAACAGTTTAGGGGGAGCGTGCGTGTGAGGGCGCGGGTTAGTGTTAGCGTACGGGTTAGGATTAGGGCACGGGTGAGGGTCAGGCTTCGGGGAAGGGTTAGGGTTAGGGTTCGGGCTAGTGTTAGGGTTAGGGGATGGGGACGGTTTAGGGTCCAGGTGAGGGTACGGCAACGCTTTAGGGGGAGCGTGCGTGTGAGGGCGCGGGTTAGTGTTAGCGTACGGGTTAGGATTAGGGGACGGGTGATGGGCAGGCTTCGGGGAAGTGTTAGGGCTAGGGTTCGGGCTAGGGTTAGGGTTAGGGGACGGGGACGGTTTAGGGTCCAGGTGAGGGTACGGCAACGCTTTAGGGGGAGCGTGCGTGTGAGGGCGCGGGTTAGTGTTAGCGTACGGGTTAGGATTATGGGACGGGTGAGGGTCAGGCTTCGGGGAAGGGTTAGGGTTAGGGTTCGGGTTAGGGTTAGGGGACGGGGACGGTTTAGGGTCCAGGTGAGGGTACGGCAACGCTTTCGGGGGAGCGTGCGTGTGAGGGTGCGGGTTAGGATTAGGGGACTGGTGAGGGTCAGGCTTCGGGGAAGGGTTAGGGTTAGGGTTCGGGCTAGGGTTAGGGTTAGGGGACGGGGACGGTTTAGGGTCCAGGTGAGGGTACGGCAACGCTTTAGGGGGAGCGTGCGTGTGAGGGCGCGGGTTAGTGTTAGCGTACGGGTTAGGATTAGGGCACGGGTGAGGGTCAGGCTTCGGGGAAGTGTTAGGGTTAGGGTTCGGGCTAGGGTTAGGTTTAGGGGACGGGGACGGTTTAGGGTCCAGGTGAGGGTACGGCAACGCTTTAGGGGGAGCGTGCGTGTGAGGGGGCGGGTTAGTGTTAGCGTACGGGTTAGGATTAGGGGACGGGTGAGGGTCAGGCTTCGGGGAAGTGTTAGGGTTAGGGTTCGGGCTAGGGTTAGGGTTAGGGGACGGGGACGGATTAGGGTCCAGGTGAGGGTACGGCAACGCTTTAGGGGGAGCGTGCGTGTGAGGGCGCGGGTTAGTGTTAGCGTACGGGTTAGGTTTATGGGAAGGGTGAGGGTCAGGCTTCAGGGAAGGGTTAGGGTTTGGGTTCGGGCTAGGGTTAGGGTTAGGTGACGGGGACGGTTTAGGGTCCAGGTGAGGGTACGGCAACGCTTTAGGGGGAGCGTGCGTGTGAGGGCGCGGGTTAGTGTTAGCGTACGGGTTAGGATTAGGGGACGGGTGAGGGTCAGGCTTCGGGGAAGTGTTAGGGTTAGAGTTCGGGCTAGGGTTAGGGTTAGGGGACGGGGACGGTTTAGGGTCCAGGTGAGGGTTCGGCAAAGCTTTCGGGGGAGCGTGCGTGTGAGGGCGCGGGTTAGTGTTAGCGTACGGGTTAGGATTAGGGGACGGGTGAGGGTCAGGCTTCGGGGAAGGGTTAGGGTTAGGGTTCGGGCTAGGGTTAGGGTTAGGGGACGGGGACGGTTTTGGGTCCAGGTGACGGTACGGAAACGCTTTAGGGGGAGCGTGCGTGTGAGGGCGCGGGTTAGTGTTAGCGTACGGGTTAGGATTAGGGCACGGGTGAGGGTCAGGCTTCGGGGAAGGGTGAGGGTTAGGGTTCGGGCTAGGGTTAGGGTTAGGGGACGGGGACGGTTTTGGGTCCAGGTGACGGTACGGCAACGCTTTAGGGGGAGCGTGCGTGTGAGGGCGCGGGTTAGTGTTAGCGTACGGGTTAGGTTTAGGGCACGGGTGAGGGTCAGGCTTCGGCGAAGGGTTAGGGTTAGGGTTCGGGCTAGGGTTAGGGTTAGGGGATGGGGACGTTTTAGGGTCCAGGTGAGGGTACGGCAACGCTTTAGGGGAAGCGTGCGTGTGAGGGCGCGGGTTAGTGTTAGCGTACGGTTTAGGATTAGGGCACGGGTGAGGGTCAGGCTTCGGGGAAGGGTTAGGGGTAGGGTTCGGGCTAGGGTTAGGGTTAGGGGACGGGGACGGTTTAGGGTCCAGGTGAGGGTACGGCAACGCTTTAGGGGGAGCGTGCGTGTGAGGGCGCGGGTTAGTGTTAGCGTACGGGTTAGGATTAGGTGACGGGTGAGGGTCAGGCTTCGGGGAAGGGTTAGGGTTAGGGTTCGGGCTAGGGTTAGGGTTAGGGGACGGGGACGGTTTAGGGTCCAGGTGAGGGTACGGCAACGCTTTAGGGGGAGCGTGCGTGTGAGGGCGCGGGTTAGTGTTAGCGTACGGGTTATGATTAGGGGACGGGTGAGGGTCAGGCTTCGGGGAAGGGTTAGGGTTAGGGTTCGGGCTAGGGTTAGGGTTAGGGGACGGGGACGGTTTAGGGTCCAGGTGAGGGTACGGCAACGCTTTAGGGGGAGCGTGCGTGTGAGGGCGCGGGTTAGTGTTAGCGTACGGGTTAGGAGTAGGTGACGGGTGAGGGTCAGGCTTCGTGGAAGGGTTAGGGCTAGGGTTCGGGCTAGGGTTAGGGTTAGGGGACGGGGACAGTTTAGGGTCCAGGTGAGGGTACGGCAACGCTTTAGTGGGAGCGTGCGTGTGAGGGCGCGGGTTAGTGTTAGCGTACGGGTTAGGATTAGGGGACGGGTGAGGGTCAGGCTTCGGGGAAGGGTTAGGGTTAGGGTTCGGGCTAGGTTTAGGGTTAGGGGACGGGGACGGTTTAGGGTCCAGGTGAGGGTACGGCAACACTTTAGGGGGAGCGTGCGTGTGACGGCACAGGTTAGTGTTAGCGTACGGGTTAGGATTAGGCACGGGTGAGGGTCAGGCTTCGGGGAAGGGTTAGGGTTAGGGTTCGGGCTAGGGTTAGGGTTAGGGGACGGGGACGGTTTAGGGTCCAGGTGAGGGTACGGCAACGCTTTAGGCGGAGCGTGCGTGTGAGGGCGCGGGTTAGTGTTAGCGTACGGGTTAGGATTATGGGACGGGTGAGGGTCAGGCTTCGGGGAAGGGTTACGGTTAGGGTTCGGGCTAGGGTTAGGGTTAGAGGACAGTTTAGGGTCCAGGTGAGGGTACGGCAACGCTTTAGGGGCAGCGTGCGTGTGAGGGCGCGGGTTAGTGTTAGCGTACGGGTTAGGATTAGGGGACGGGTGAGGGTCAGGCTTCGGGGAAGTGTTAGGGTTAGGGTTCGGGCTAGGGTTAGGGTTAGGGGACAGGGAAGGTTTAGGGTCCAGGTGAGGGTACGGCAACGCTTTAGGGGGAGCGTGCGTGTGAGGGCGCGGATTAGTGTTAGCGTACGGGTTAGGATTAGGGGACGGGTGAGGGTCAGGCTTCGGGGAAGGGTTAGGGTTAGGGTTCGGGCTAGGGTTAGGTTTAGGGGACGGGGACGGTTTAGGGTCCAGGTGAGGGTACGGCAACGCTTTAGGGGGAGCGTGCGTGTGAGGGCGCGGGTTAGTGTTAGCTTACGTGTTAGGATTAGGGCACGGGTGAGGTTCAGGCTTCGGGGAAGTGTTAGGGTTAGGGTTCGGGCTAGGGTTAGGGTTAGGGGACGGGGACGGTTTAGGGTCCAGGTGAGGGTACGGCAACGTTTTAGTGGGAGCGTGCGTGTGAGGGCGCGGGTTAGTGTTAGCGTACGGGTTAGGATTAGGGGACTGGTGAGGGTCAGGCTTCGGGGAAGGGTTAGGGTTAGGGTTCGGGCTAGGGTTAGGGTTAGGGGACGGGGACGGTTTAGGGTCCAGGTGAGGGTACGGCAACGCTTTAGGGGGAGCGTGCGTGTGAGGGCGCGGGTTAGTGTTAGCTTACGGGTTAGGATTAGGGCACGGGTGAGGTTCAGGCTTCGGGGAAGGGTTAGGGTTAGGGTTCGGGCTAGGGTTAGGGTTAGGGGACGGGGACGGTTTAGGGTCCAGGTGAGGGTACGGCAACGCTTTAGGGGGAGCGTGCGTGTGAGGGCGAGGGTTAGTGTTAGCGTACAGGTTAGGATTAGGGGACGGGTGAGGGTCAGGCTTCGGGGAAGGGTTAGGGTTAGGGTTCGGGCTAGGGTTAGGGTTAGGGGACGGGGACGGTTTAGGGTCCAGGTGAGGGTACGGCAACGCTTTAGGGGGAGCGTGCGTGTGAGGGCGCGGGTTAGTGTTAGCGTATGGGTTAGGATTAGGGGACGGGTGAGAGTCAGGCTTCGGGGAAGGGTTAGGGTTAGGGTTCGGGCTAGGGTTAGAGTTAGGGGACGGGGACGGTTTAGGGTCCAGGTGAGGGTACGGCAACGCTTCAGGGGGAGCGTGCGTGTGAGGGCGCGGGTTAGTGTTAGCGTACGGGTTATGATTAGGTGACGGGTGAGGGTCAGGCTTCGGGGAAGGGTTAGGGTTAGGGTTCGGGCTAGGGTTAGGGTTAGGGGACGGGGACGGTTTAGGGTCCAGGTGAGGGTACGGCAACGCTTTAGGGGGAGCGTGCGTGTGAGGGCGCGGGTTAGTGTTAGCGTACGGGTTAGGAGTAGGGGACGGGTGAGGGTCAGGCTTCGGGGAAGCGTTAGGGTTAGGGTTCGGGCTAGGGTTAGGGTTAGGGGACGGGGACGGTTTAGGGTCCAGGTGAGGGTACGGCAACGCTTTAGGGGGAGCATGCGTGTGAGGGCGCGGGTTAGTGTTAACGTACGGGTTAGGAGTAGGTGACGGGTGAGGGTCAGGCTTCGGGGAAGGGTTAGGGCTAGGGTTCGGGCTAGGGTTAGGGTTAGGGGACAGGGACGGTTTAGGGTCCAGGTGAGGGTACGGCAACGCTTTAGTGGGAGCGTGCGTGTGAGGGCGCGGGTTAGTGTTAGCGTACGGGTTAGGATTAGGGGACGGGTGAGGGTCAGGCTTCGGGGAAGGGTTAGGGTTAGGGTTCGGGCTAGGGTTAGGGTTAGGGGACGGGGACGGTTTAGGGTCCAGGTGAGGGTACGGCAACACTTTAGGGGGAGCGTGCGTGTGAGGGCACGGGTTAGTGTTAGCGTACGGGTTAGGATTAGGCACGGGTGAGGGTCAGGCTTCGGGGAAGGGTTAAGGTTAGGGTTCGGGCTAGGGTTAGGGTTAGGGGACGGGGACGGTTTAGGGTCCAGGTGAGGGTACGGCAACGCTTTAGGGGGAGCGTGCGTGTGAGGGCGCGGGTTAGTGTTAGCGTACGGGTTAGGATTAGGGGACGGGTGAGGGTCAGGCTTCGGGGAAGGGTTACGGTTAGGGTTCGGGCTAGGCTTAGGGTTAGGGGACGGTTTAGGGTCCAGGTGAGGGTACGGCAACGCTTTAGGGGCAGCGTGCGTGTGAGGGCGCGGGTTAGTGTTAGCGTATGGGTTAGGATTAGGGGACGGTTGAGGGTCAGGCTTCGGGGAAGGGTTAGGGTTAGGGTTCGGGCTAGGGTTAGGGTTAGGGGACAGGGAAGGTTTAGGGTCCAGGTGAGGGTACGGCAACGCTTTAGGGGGAGCGTGCCTGTGAGGGCGCGGGTTAGTGTTAGCGTACGGGTTAGGATTAGGGGACGGTTGAGGGTCAGGCTTCGGGGAAGGGTTAGGGTTAGGGTTCGGGCTAGGGTTAGGGTTAGGGGACGGGGACGGTTTAGTGTCCAGGTGAGGGTACGGCAACGCTTTAGGGGGAGCGTGCGTGTGAGGGCGCGGATTAGTGTTAGCGTACGGGTTAGGATTAGGGGACGGGTGAGGGTCAGGCTTCGGGGAAGGGTTACGGTTAGGGTTCGGGCTAGGGTTAGGTTTAGGGGACGGGGACGGTTTAGGGTCCAGGTGAGGGTACGGCAACGCTTTAGGGGGAGCGTGCGTGTGAGGGCGCGGGTTAGTGTTAGCTTACGGGTTAGGATTAGGGGACGGGTGAGGGTCAGGCTTCGGGGAAGGGTTAGGGTTAGGGTTCGGGCTAGGGTTAGTGTTAGGGGACGGGGACGGTTTAGGGTCCAGGTGAGGGTACGGCAACGCTTTAGTGGGAGCGTGCGTGTGAGGGCGTGGGTTAGTGTTAGCGTACGGGTTAGGATTAGGGGACGGGTGAGGGTCAGGCTTCGGGGAAGGGTTAGGGTTAGGGTTCGGGCTAGGGTTAGGGTTAGGGGACGGGGACGGTTTAGGGTCCAGGTGAGGGTACGGCAACGCTTTAGGGGGAGCGTGCGTGTGAGGGCGTGGGTTAGTGTTAGCGTACGTGTTAGGATTAGGGGACGGGTGAGTGTCAGGTTTCGGGGAAGGGTTAGGGTTAGGGTTCGGGCTAGGGTTAGGGTTAGGGGACGGGGACGGTTTAGGGTCCAGGTGAGGGTACGGCCATGCTTTAGGGGGAGCGTGCGTGTGAGGGCGCGGGTTAGTGTTAGCGTACGGGTTAGGATTAGGGGACGGGTGACAGTCAGGCTTCGGGGAAGGGTTAGGGTTAGGGTTCGGGCTAGGGTTAGAGTTAGGGGACGGGGACGGTTTAGGGTCCAGGTGAGGGTACGGCAACGCTTCAGGGGGAGCGTGCGTGTGAGGGCGCGGGTTAGTGTTAGCGTACGGGTTAGGATTAGGGGATGGGTGAGGGTCAGGCTTCGGGGAAGGGTTAGGGTTAGGGTTCGGGCTAGGGTTAGGGTTAGGGGATGGGGACGGTTTAGGGTCCAGGTGAGGGTACGGCAATGCTTTAGGGGGAGCGTGCGTGTGAGGGTGCAGGTTAGTGTTAGCGTACGGGTTAGGATTAGGGGACGGGTGAGGGTCAGGCTTCGGGGAAGGGTTTCGGTTATGGTTCGGGCTAGGGTTAGGGTTAGGGGACGGAGAGGGTTTAGGGTCCAGGTGAGGGTACGGCAACGCTTTAGGGGGAGCGTGCGTGTGAGGGCGCGGGTTAGTGTTAGCGTACGGGTTAGGATTAGGGGATGGGTGAGGGTCAGGCTTCGGGGAAGGGTTAGGGTTAGGGTTCGGGCTAGGGTTAGGGTTAGGGGACGGGGAAGGTTTAGGGTCCAGGTGAGGGTACGGCAACGCTTTACGGGGAGCGTGCGTATGAGGGCGCGGGTTGGTGTTAGCGTACGGGTTAGGATTATGGGACGGGTGAGGGTCAGGCTTCGGGGAGGGGTTAGGGTTAGGGTTCGGGCTAGGGTTAGGGTTAGGGGACGGGGACGGTTTAGGGTCCAGGTGAGGGTACGGCAACGCTTTAGGGGGAGCGTGCGTGTGAGGGCGCAGGTTAGTGTTAGCGTACGGGTTAGGATTAGGGGACGGGTGAGGGTCAGGCTTCGGGGAGGGGTTACGGTTAGGGTTCGGGCTAGGGTTAGGGTTAGGGGATGGGGACGGTTTAGGGTCCAGGTGAGGGTACGGCAACGCTTTAGGGGGAGCGTGCGTGTGAGGGCGCGGGTTAGTGTTAGCTTAAGGGTTAGGATTAGGGCACGGGTGAGGTTCAGGTTTCGGGGAAGGGTTAGGGTTAGGGTTCGGGCTAGGGTTAGGGTTAGGGGACGGGGACGGTTTAGGGTCCATGTGAGGGTACGGCAACGCTTTAGGGGGAGCGTGCGTGTGAGGGCGCGGGTTAGTGTTAGCGTACGGGTTAGGATTAGGGCACGGGTGAGGGTCAGGCTTCGGGGAAGGGTTAGGGTTAGGGTTCGGGCTAGGGTTAGGGTTAGGGGATGGGGACGGTTTAGGGTCCAGGTGAGGGTACGGCAACGCTTTAGGGGGAGCGTGCGTGTGAGGGCGCGGTTTAGTGTTAGCGTACGTGTTAGGATTAGGGGACGGGTGAGGGTCAGGTTTCGGGGAAGGGTTACGGTTAGGGTTTGTCTAGGGTTAGGGTTAGGGGACGGGGACAGTTTAGGGTTCAGGTGAGGGTACGGCAACGCTTTAGGGGGAGCGTGCGTGTGAGGGCGCGGGTTAGTGTTAGCGTACGGGTTAGGATTAGGGTACGGGTGAGGGTAAGGCTTCGGGGAAGGGGTAGGGTTAGGGTTCGGGCTAGGGTTAGGGTTAGGGGACGGGGACGGTTTAGGGTCCAGGTGATGGTACGGCAACGCTTTAGGGGGCGCGTGTGTGTGAGGGCGTGGGTTAGTGTTAGCGTACGGGTTAGGATTAGGGCACGGGTGAGGGTCAGGCTTCGGGGAAGGGTTAGGGTTAGGGTTCGGGCTAGGGTTAGGGTTAGGGGACGGGGACGGTTTCGGGTCCAGGTGAGGGTACGGCAACGCTTTAGGGGGAGCGTGCGTGTGAGGGCGCGGGTTAGTGTTAGCGTACGGGTTAGGATTAGGGGACGGGTGAGAGTCAGGCTTCGGGGAAGGGTTAGGGTTAGGGATCGGGCTAGGGTTAGAGTTAGGGGACGGGGACGGTTTAGGGTCCAGGTGAGGGTACGGCAACGCTTCAGGGGGAGCGTGCGTGTGAGGGCGCGGGTTAGTGTTAGCGTACGGGTTAGGATTAGGGCACGGGTGAGGGTCAGGCTTCGGGGAAGGGTTAGGGTTAGGGTTCGGGCTAGGGTTAGGGTTAGGGGAAGGGGACGGTTTAGGGTCCAGGTGAGGGTACGGCAACGCTTTAGGGGGAGCGTGCGTGTGAGGGTGCAGGTTAGTGTTAGCGTACGGGTTAGGATTAGGGGACGGGTGAGGGTCAGGCTTCGGGGAAGGGTTACGGTTATGGTTCGGGCTAGGGTTAGGATTAGGGGACGGGGAGTGTTTAGGGTCCAGGTGAGGGTATGGCAACGCTTTAGGGGGAGCGTGCGTGTGAGGGTGTGGGTTAGTGTTAGCGTACGGGTTAGGATTAGGGGACGGGTGAGGGTCAGGCTTCGGGGAAGGGTTACGGTTAGGGTTCGGGCTAGGGTTAGGGTTAGGGGACGGGGACGGTTTAGGGTCCAGGTGAGGGTACGGCAACGCTTTAGGGGGAGCGTGCATGTGAGGGCGCGGGTTAGTGTTAGCTTAAGGGTTAGGATTAGGGCACGGGTGAGGTTCAGGCTTCGGGGAAGTGTTAGGGTTAGGGTTTCGGGCTAGGGTTAGGGTTAGGGGATGGGGACGGTTTAGGGTCCAGGTGAGGGTACGGCAACGCTTTAGGGGGAGCGTGCGTGTGAGGGCGCAGGTTAGTGTTAGCGTACGGGTTAGGATTAGGGGACGGGTGAGGGTCAGGCTTCGGGGAAGGGTTAGGGTTAGGGTTCGGGCTAGGGTTAGGGTTAGGGGACGGGGACGGTTTAGGGTCCAGGTGAGGGTACGGCAACGCTTTAGGGGGAGCGTGCGTGTGAGGGCGCGGTTTAGTGTTAGCGTACGTGTTAGGATTAGGGGACGGGTGAGGGTCAGGTTTCGGGGAAGGGTTAGGGTTAGGGTTTGGGCTAGGGTTAGGGTTCGGGCTAGGGTTAGGGTTAGGGGACGGGGACGGTTTAGGGTCCAGGTGAGGGTACGGCAACGCTTTAGGGGGAGCGTGCGTGTGAGGGCGCGGGTTAGTGTTAGCGTACGGGTTAGGATTAGGGGACGGGTGAGGGTCAGGCTTCGGGGAAGGGTTACGGTTAGGGTTCGGGCTAGGGTTAGGGTTAGGGGACGGTTTAGGGTCCAGGTGAGGGTGCGGCAACGCTTTAGGGGGAGCGTGCGTGTGAGGGCGCAGGTTAGTATTAGCGTACGGGTTAGGATTAGGAGACGGGTGAGGGTCAGGCTTCGGGGAAGGGTTAGGGTTAGGGTTCGGGTAGGGTTAGGGTTAGGGGACAGGGAAGGTTTAGGGTCCAGGTGAGGGTACGGCAACGCTTTAGGGGGAGCGTGCGTGTGAGGGCGCGGGTTAGTGTTAGCATACGGGTTAGGATTAGGGGACGGGTGAGGGTCAGGCTTCGGGGAAGGGTTAGGGTTAGGGTTCGGGCTAGGGTTAGGGTTAGGGGACGGGGACGGTTTAGGGTCCAGGTGAGGGTACGGCAACGCTTTAGGGGGAGCGTGCGTGTGAGGGCGCGGGTTAGTGTTAGCGTACGGGTTAGGATTAGGGGACGGGTGAGGGTCAGGCTTTGGGGAAGGGTTAGGGTTAGGGTTCGGGCTAGGGTTAGGGTTAGGGGACGGGGACGGTTTAGGGTCCAGGTGAGGGTACGGCAACGCTTTACGGGGAGCGTGCGTGTGAGCGCGTGGGTTAGTGTTAGCGTACGGGTTAGGATTAGGGCACGGGTGAGGGTCAGGCTTCGGGGAAGGGTTAGGGCAAGTGTTCGGGCTAGGGTTAGGGTTAGGGGACGGGGACGGTTTAGGGTCCAGGTGAGGGTACGGCAACGCTTTAGGGGGAGCGTGCGTGTGAGGGCGCGGGTTAGTGTTAGCGTACGGGTTAGGATTAGGGGACGGGTGAGGGTCAGGCTTCGGGGAAGGGTTAGGGTTAGGGTTCGGGCTAGGGTTAGGGTTAGGGGACGGGGACGGTTTAGGGTCCAGGTGAGGGTACGGCAACGCTTTAGGGGGAGCGTGCGTGTGAGGGCGCAGGTTAGTGTTAGCGTACGGGTTAGGATTAGGGGACGGGTGAGGGTCAGGCTTCGGGGAGGGGTTACGGTTAGGGTTCGGGCTAGGGTTAGGGTTAGGGGATGGGGACGGTTTAGGGTCCAGGTGAGGGTACGGCAACGCTTTAGGGGGAGCGTGCGTGTGAGGGCGCGGGTTAGTGTTAGCTTAAGGGTTAGGATTAGGGCACGGGTGAGGTTCAGGTTTCGGGGAAGGGTTAGGGTTAGGGTTCGGGCTAGGGTTAGGGTTAGGGGACGGGGACGGTTTAGGGTCCATGTGAGGGTACGGCAACGCTTTAGGGGGAGCGTGCGTGTGAGGGCGCGGGTTAGTGTTAGCGTACGGGTTAGGATTAGGGCACGGGTGAGGGTCAGGCTTCGGGGAAGGGTTAGGGTTAGGGTTCGGGCTAGGGTTAGGGTTAGGGGATGGGGACGGTTTAGGGTCCAGGTGAGGGTACGGCAACGCTTTAGGGGGAGCGTGCGTGTGAGGGCGCGGTTTAGTGTTAGCGTACGTGTTAGGATTAGGGGACGGGTGAGGGTCAGGTTTCGGGGAAGGGTTACGGTTAGGGTTTGTCTAGGGTTAGGGTTAGGGGACGGGGACAGTTTAGGGTTCAGGTGAGGGTACGGCAACGCTTTAGGGGGAGCGTGCGTGTGAGGGCGCGGGTTAGTGTTAGCGTACGGGTTAGGATTAGGGTACGGGTGAGGGTAAGGCTTCGGGGAAGGGGTAGGGTTAGGGTTCGGGCTAGGGTTAGGGTTAGGGGACGGGGACGGTTTAGGGTCCAGGTGATGGTACGGCAACGCTTTAGGGGGCGCGTGTGTGTGAGGGCGTGGGTTAGTGTTAGCGTACGGGTTAGGATTAGGGCACGGGTGAGGGTCAGGCTTCGGGGAAGGGTTAGGGTTAGGGTTCGGGCTAGGGTTAGGGTTAGGGGACGGGGACGGTTTCGGGTCCAGGTGAGGGTACGGCAACGCTTTAGGGGGAGCGTGCGTGTGAGGGCGCGGGTTAGTGTTAGCGTACGGGTTAGGATTAGGGGACGGGTGAGAGTCAGGCTTCGGGGAAGGGTTAGGGTTAGGGATCGGGCTAGGGTTAGAGTTAGGGGACGGGGACGGTTTAGGGTCCAGGTGAGGGTACGGCAACGCTTCAGGGGGAGCGTGCGTGTGAGGGCGCGGGTTAGTGTTAGCGTACGGGTTAGGATTAGGGCACGGGTGAGGGTCAGGCTTCGGGGAAGGGTTAGGGTTAGGGTTCGGGCTAGGGTTAGGGTTAGGGGAAGGGGACGGTTTAGGGTCCAGGTGAGGGTACGGCAACGCTTTAGGGGGAGCGTGCGTGTGAGGGTGCAGGTTAGTGTTAGCGTACGGGTTAGGATTAGGGGACGGGTGAGGGTCAGGCTTCGGGGAAGGGTTACGGTTATGGTTCGGGCTAGGGTTAGGATTAGGGGACGGGGAGTGTTTAGGGTCCAGGTGAGGGTATGGCAACGCTTTAGGGGGAGCGTGCGTGTGAGGGTGTGGGTTAGTGTTAGCGTACGGGTTAGGATTAGGGGACGGGTGAGGGTCAGGCTTCGGGGAAGGGTTACGGTTAGGGTTCGGGCTAGGGTTAGGGTTAGGGGACGGGGACGGTTTAGGGTCCAGGTGAGGGTACGGCAACGCTTTAGGGGGAGCGTGCATGTGAGGGCGCGGGTTAGTGTTAGCTTAAGGGTTAGGATTAGGGCACGGGTGAGGTTCAGGCTTCGGGGAAGTGTTAGGGTTAGGGTTTCGGGCTAGGGTTAGGGTTAGGGGATGGGGACGGTTTAGGGTCCAGGTGAGGGTACGGCAACGCTTTAGGGGGAGCGTGCGTGTGAGGGCGCAGGTTAGTGTTAGCGTACGGGTTAGGATTAGGGGACGGGTGAGGGTCAGGCTTCGGGGAAGGGTTAGGGTTAGGGTTCGGGCTAGGGTTAGGGTTAGGGGACGGGGACGGTTTAGGGTCCAGGTGAGGGTACGGCAACGCTTTAGGGGGAGCGTGCGTGTGAGGGCGCGGTTTAGTGTTAGCGTACGTGTTAGGATTAGGGGACGGGTGAGGGTCAGGTTTCGGGGAAGGGTTAGGGTTAGGGTTTGGGCTAGGGTTAGGGTTCGGGCTAGGGTTAGGGTTAGGGGACGGGGACGGTTTAGGGTCCAGGTGAGGGTACGGCAACGCTTTAGGGGGAGCGTGCGTGTGAGGGCGCGGGTTAGTGTTAGCGTACGGGTTAGGATTAGGGGACGGGTGAGGGTCAGGCTTCGGGGAAGGGTTACGGTTAGGGTTCGGGCTAGGGTTAGGGTTAGGGGACGGTTTAGGGTCCAGGTGAGGGTGCGGCAACGCTTTAGGGGGAGCGTGCGTGTGAGGGCGCAGGTTAGTATTAGCGTACGGGTTAGGATTAGGAGACGGGTGAGGGTCAGGCTTCGGGGAAGGGTTAGGGTTAGGGTTCGGGTAGGGTTAGGGTTAGGGGACAGGGAAGGTTTAGGGTCCAGGTGAGGGTACGGCAACGCTTTAGGGGGAGCGTGCGTGTGAGGGCGCGGGTTAGTGTTAGCATACGGGTTAGGATTAGGGGACGGGTGAGGGTCAGGCTTCGGGGAAGGGTTAGGGTTAGGGTTCGGGCTAGGGTTAGGGTTAGGGGACGGGGACGGTTTAGGGTCCAGGTGAGGGTACGGCAACGCTTTAGGGGGAGCGTGCGTGTGAGGGCGCGGGTTAGTGTTAGCGTACGGGTTAGGATTAGGGGACGGGTGAGGGTCAGGCTTTGGGGAAGGGTTAGGGTTAGGGTTCGGGCTAGGGTTAGGGTTAGGGGACGGGGACGGTTTAGGGTCCAGGTGAGGGTACGGCAACGCTTTACGGGGAGCGTGCGTGTGAGCGCGTGGGTTAGTGTTAGCGTACGGGTTAGGATTAGGGCACGGGTGAGGGTCAGGCTTCGGGGAAGGGTTAGGGCAAGTGTTCGGGCTAGGGTTAGGGTTAGGGGACGGGGACGGTTTAGGGTCCAGGTGAGGGTACGGCAACGCTTTAGGGGGAGCGTGCGTGTGAGGGCGCGGGTTAGTGTTAGCGTACGGGTTAGGATTAGGGGACGGGTGAGGGTCAGGCTTCGGGGAAGGGTTAGGGTTAGGGTTCGGGCTAGGGTTAGGGTTAGGGGACGGGGACGGTTTAGGGTCCAGGTGAGGGTACGACAACGCTGTAGTGGGAGCGTGCGTGTGAGGGCGTGGGTTAGTGTTAGCGTACGGGTTAGGATTAGGGGACGGGTGAGGGTCAGGCTTCGGGGAAGGGTTAGAGTTAGGGTTCGGGCTAGGGTTAGGGTTAGGGGACGGGGACGGTTTAGGGTCCAGGTGAGGGTACGGCAACGCTTTAGGTGGAGCGTGCGTGTGAGGGCGCGGGTTAGTGTTAGCGTACGGGTTAGGATTAGGGGACGGGTGAGGGTCAGGTTTCGGGGAAGGGTTAGGGTTAGGGTCCGGGCTAGGGTTAGGGTTAGGGGACGGGGACGGTTTAGGGTCCAGGTGAGGGTACGGCAACGCTTTAGGGGGAGCGTGCGTGTGAGGGCGCTGGTTAGTGTTAGCGTACGGGTTAGGATTAGGGGACGGGTGAGGGTCAGGCATCGGGGAAGGGTTAGGGCTAGGGTTCGGGCTAGGGTTAGGGTTAGGGGACGGGGACGGTTTAGGGTCCAGGTGAGGGTACGGCAACGCTTTAAGGGGAGCGTGCGTGTGAGGGCGCGGGTTAGTTTTAGCGTACGGGTTAGGATTAGGAGACGTGTGAGTGTCAGGCTTCGGGGAAGGGTTAGGGTTAGGGTTCGGGCTAGGGTTAGGGTTAGGGGACGGGGACGGTTTAGGGTCCAGGTGAGGGTACGGCAACGCTTTAGGGGGAGCGTGCGTGTGAGGGCGCGGGTTAGTGTTAGCGTACGGGTTAGGATTAGGGGACGGGTGAGGGTCAGGCTTCGGGGAAGGGTTAGGGTTAGGGTTCGGGCTAGGGTTAGGGTTAGGGGACGGGGACGGTTTAGGGTCCAGGTGAGGGTACGGCAACGCTTTAGGGGGAGCTTGCGTGTGAGGGCGCGGGTTAGTGTTAGCGTACGGGTTAGGATTAGGGGACGGGTGAGGGTCAGGCTTCGGGGAAGGGTTAGGGCAAGGGTTTGGGCTAGGGTTAGGGTTAGGGGACGTGGACGGTTTAGGGTCCAGGTGAGGGTACGGCAACGCTTTAGGGGGAGCGTGTGTGTGAGGGCGCGGGTTAGTGTTAGCGTACGGGTTAGGATTAGGGGACGGGTGAGGGTCAGGCTTCGGGGAAGGGTTAGGGCTAGGGTTCGGGCTAGGGTTAGGGTTAGGGGACGGGGACGGTTTAGGGTCCAGGTGAGGGTACGGCAACGCTTTAGGGGGAGCGTGCGTGTGAGGGCGCGGGTTAGCGTTAGCGTACTGGTTAGAATTAGGGGACGGGTGAGGGTCAGGCTTTGGGGAAGGGTTAGGGTTAGGGTTCGGGCTAGGGTTAGGGTTAGGGGACGGGGATGGTTTAGGGTCCAGGTGAGGGTACGACAACGCTGTAGTGGGAGCGTGCGTGTGAGGGCGTGGGTTAGTGTTAGCGTACGGGTTAGGATTAGGGGACGGGTGAGGGTCAGGCTTCGGGGAAGGGTTAGGGTTAGGGTTCGGGCTAGGGTTAGGGTTATGGGACGGGGACGGTTTAGAGTCCAGGTGAGGGTACGGCAACGCTTTAGGGGGAGCGTGCGTGTGAGGGCGCGGGTTAGTGTTAGCGTACGGGTTAGGATTAGGGGACGGGTGAGGGTCAGGTTTCGGGGAAGGGTTAGGGTTAGGGTCCGGGCTAGGGTTAGGGTTAGGGGACGGGGACGGTTTAGGGTCCAGGTGAGGGTACGGCAACGCTTTAGGGGGAGCGTGCGTGTGAGGGCGCGGGTTAGTGTTAGCGTACGGGTTAGGATTAGGGGACGGGTGAGGGTCAGGCTTCGGGGAAGGGTTAGGGTTAGGGTTCGGGCTAGGGTTAGGGTTAGGGGACGGGTACGGTTTAGGGTCCAGGTGAGGGTACGGCAACGCTTTAGGGGGAGCGTGCGTGTGAGGGCGCGGGTTAGTGTTAGCGTACGGGTTAGGATTAGGAGACGTGTGAGGGTCAGGCTTCGGGGAAGGGTTAGGGTTAGGGTTCGGGCTAGGGTTAGGGGTAGGGGACGGGGACGGTTTAGGGTCCAGGTGAGGGTACGGCAACGCTTTAGGGGGAGCGTGCGTTTGAGGGCGAGGGTTAGTGTTAGCGTACGGGTTAGGATTAGGGGACGGGTGAGGGTCAGGCTTCGGGGAAGGGTTAAGGTTAGGGTTCGGGCTAGGGTTAGGGTTAGGGGACGGGGACGGTTTAGGGTCCAGGTGAGGGTACGGCAACGCTTTAGGGGGAGCTTGCGGGTGAGGGCGCGGGTTAGTGTTAGCGTACGGGTTAGGATTAGGGGACGGGTGAGGGTCAGGCTTCGGGGAAGGGTTAGGGCAAGGGTTCGGGCTAGGGTTAGGGTTAGGGGACGTGGACGGTTTAGGGTCCAGGTGAGGGTATGGCAACGCTTTAGGGGGTGCGTGCGTGTGAGGGCGCGGGTTAGTGTTAGCGTACGGGTTAGGACTAGGGGACGGGTGAGGGTCAGGCTTCGGGGAAGGGTTAGGGCTAGGGTTCGGGCTAGGGTTAGGGTTAGGGGACGGGGACGGTTTAGGGTCCAGGTGAGGGTACGGCAACGCTTTAGGGGGAGCGTGCGTGTGAGGGCGCGGGATAGCGTTAGCGTACGGGTTAGAATTAGGGGACGGGTGAGGGTCAGGCTTCGGGGAAGGGTTAGTGTTAGGGTTCGGGCTAGGGTTAGGGTTAGGGGACGGGGACGGTTTAGGGTCCAGGTGAGGGTACGGCAACGCTTTAGGGGGAGCGTGCGTGTGAGGGCGCGGGTGGGTGTTAGCGTACGGGTTAGGATTAGGGGACGGGTGAAGGTCAGGCTTCGGGGAAGGGTTAGGGTCAGGGTTCGGGCTAGGGTTAGGGTTAGGGGACGGGGACGGTTTAGGGTCCAGGTGAGGGTACGGCAACGCTTTAGGGGGAGCGTGCGTGTGAGGGCGCGGGTTAGTGTTAGCGTACGGGTTAGGATTAGGGCACGGGTGAGGGTCAGGCTTCGGGGAAGGGTTAGGGTTAGGGTTCGGGCTAGGGTTAGGGTTAGGGGACGGGGACGGTTTAGGGTCCAGGTGAGGGTACGGCAACGCTTTAGGGGGAGCGTGCGTGTGAGGGCGCGGGTTAGTGTTAGCGTACGGGTTAGGATTAGGGGACGGGTGAGGGTCAGGCTTCGGGGAAGGGTTAGGGCTAGGGTTCGGGCTAGGGTTAGGGTTAGGGGACGGGGACGGTTTAGGGTCCAGGTGAGGGTACGGCAACGCTTTAGGGGGAGCGTGCGTGTGAGGGCGCGGGTTAGTGTTAGCGTACGGGTTAGGATTAGGGGACGGGTGAGCGTCAGGCTTCGGGGAAGGGTTAGGGTTAGGGTTCGGGCTAGGTTTAGGGTTAGGGGACGGGGACGGTTTAGGGTCCAGGTGAGGGTACGGCAACGCTTTAGGGGGAGCGTGCGTGTGAGGGCGCGGATTAGTGTTAGCGTACGGGTTAGGATTAGGGCACGGGTGAGGGTCAGGCTTCGGGGAAGGGTTAGGGTTAGGGTTCGGGCTAGGGTTAGGGTTAGGGGACGGGGACGGTTTAGGGTCCAGGTGAGGGTACGACAACTCTTTAGGGGGAGCGTGCGTGTGAGGGCGCGGGTTAGTGTTAGCGTACGGGTTAAGATTAGGGGACGGGTGAGGGTCAGGCTTCGGGGAAGGGTTAGGGTTAGGGTTCGGGCTAGGTTTAATGTTAGGGGACGGGGACGGTTTAGGGTCCAGGTGAGGGTACGACAACGCTTTAGGGGGAGCGTGCGTGTGAGGGCGCGGGTTAGTGTTAGCGTACGGGTTAGGATTAGGGGACGGGTGAGGGTCAGGCTTCGGGGAAGGGTTAGGGTTAGGGTTCGGGCTAGGGTTAGGGTTAGGGGACGGGGACGGTTTAGGGTCCAGGTGAGGGTACGGCAACGCTTTAGGGGGAGCGTGCGTGTGAGGGCGCGGGTGGGTGTTAGCGTACGGGTTAGGATTAGGGCACGGGTGAGGGTCAGGCTTCGGGGAAGAGTTAGGGTTAGGGTTCGGGCTAGGGTTACGGTTAGGGGACGGGGACGGTTTAGGGTCCAGGTGAGGGTACGGCAACGCTTTAGGGGGAGCGTGAGTGTGAGGGCGCGGTTTAGTGTTAGCGTACGGGTTAGGATTAGGGGACGGGTGAGGGTCAGGCTTCGGGGAAGGGTTAGGGTTAGGGTTCGGGCTAGGGTTAGGGTTAGGGGACGGGGACGGTTTAGGGTCCAGGTGAGGGAACGGCAACGCTTTAGGGGGAGCGTGCGTGTGAGGGCGCGGGTTAGTGTTAGCGTACGGGTTAGGATTAGGGGACGGGTGAGGGTCAGGCTTCGGGGAAGGGTTAGGGTTAGGGTTCGGGCTAGGGTTAGGGTTAGGGGACGGGGACGGTTTAGGGTCCAGGTGAGGGTACGGCAACGCTTTAGGGGGAGCGTGCGTGTGAGGGCGCGGGTGGGTGTTAGCGTACGGGTTAGGATTAGGGGACGGGTGCGGGTCAGGCTTCGGGGAAGGGTTAGGGTTAGGGTTCGGGCTAGGGTTAGGGTTAGGGGACGGGGACGGTTTAGGGTCCAGGTGAGGGTACGGCAACGCTTTAGAGGGAGCGTGCGTGTGAGGGCGCGGGTTAGTGTTAGTGTACGGGTTAGGATTAGGGGACGGGTGAGGGTCAGGCTTCGGGGAAGGGTTAGGGCTAGGGTTAGGGCTAGGGTTAGGGTTAGGGGACGGGGACGGTTTAGGGTCCAGGTGAGGGTATGGCAACGCTTTAGGGGGAGCGTGCGTGTGAGGGCGCGGGTTAGTGTTAGCGTACGGGTTAGGATTAGAGGACGGGTGAGGGTCAGGCTTCGGGGAAGGTTTAGGGTTAGGGTTCGGGCTAGGGTTAGGGTTAGGGGACGGGGACGGTTTAGGGTCCAGGTGAGGGTACGGCAACGCTTTAGGGGGAGCGTGCGTGTGAGGGCGCGGGTTAGTGTTAGCGTACGGGTTAGGATTAGGGGACGGATGAGGGTCAGGCTTCGGGGAAGTGTTAGGGAAGGGTTCGGGCTAGGGTTAGGGTTAGGGGACGTGGATGGTTTAGGGTCCAGGTGAGGGTACGGCAACGCTTTAGGGGGAGCGTGCGTGTGAGGGCGTGGGTTAGTGTTAGCGTACGGGTTAGGATTAGGGGACGGGTGAGGGTCAGGGTTCGGGGAAGGGTTAGGGCTAGGGTTCGGGCTAGGGTTAGGGTTAGGGGACGGGGACGGTTTAGGGTCCAGGTGAGGGTACGGCAACGCTTTAGGGGGAGCGTGCGTGTGAGGGCGCGGGTTAGTGTTAGCGTACGGGTTAGGAATAGGGGACGGGTGAGGGTCAGGCTTCGGGGAAGGGTTAGGGTTAGGGTTCGGGCTAGGGTTAGAGTTAGGGGACGGGGACGGTTTAGGGTCCAGGTGAGGGTACGGCAACGCTTTAGGGGGAGCGTGCGTGTGAGGGCGCGGGTTAGTGTTAGCGTACGGGTTAGGATTAGGGGACGGGTGAGGTTCAGGCTTCGGGGAAGGGTTAGGGTTAGGGTTCGGGCTAGGGTTAGGGTTAGGGGACGGGGACGGTTTAGGGTCCAGGTGAGGGTACGGCAACGCTTTAGGGGGAGCGTGCGTGTGATGGCGCGGGTTAGTGTTAGCGTACGGGTTAGGATTAGGGGACGGGTGAGGGTCACGCTTCGGGGAAGGGTTAGGGTTAGGGTTCGGGCTAGGGTTAGGGTTAGGGGACGGGGACGGTTTAGGGTCCAGGTGAGGGTACGGCAACGCTTTAGGGGGAGCGTGCGTGTGAGGGCGCGGGTTAGTGTTAGCGTACGGGTTAGGATTTGGGGACGGGTGAGGGTCAGGCTTCGGGGAAGTGTTAGGGTTAGGGTTCGGGCTAGGGTTAGGGTTAGGGGACGGGGACGGTTTAGGGTCCAGGTGAGGGTACGGCAACGCTTTAGGGGGAGCGTGCGTGTGAGGGCGCGGGTTAGTGTTAGTGTACGGGTTAGGATTAGGGGACGGGTGAGGGTCAGGCTTCTGGGAAGGGTTAGGGCTAGGGTTCGGGCTAGGGTTAGGTTTAGGGGACGGGGACGGTTTAGGGTCCAGGTGAGGGTACGGCAACGCTTTAGGGGGAGCGTGCGTGTGAGGCGCGGGTTAGTGTTAGCATACGGGTTAGGAATAGAGGACGGGTGAGGGTCAGGCTTCGGGGAAGGGTTAGGGTTAGGGTTCGGGCTAGGGTTAGGGTTAGGGGACGGGGACGGTTTAGGTTCCAGGTGAGGGTACGGCAACGCTTTGGGGGGAGCGTGCGTGTGAGGGCGCGGGTTAGTGTTAGCGTACGGGTTAGGATTAGGGCACGGGTGAGGGTCAGGCTTCGGGGAAGGGTTAGGTTTAGGGTTCGGGCTAGGGTTAGGGTTAGGGGACGGGGACGGTTTAGGTTCCAGGTGAGGGTACGACAACGCTTTAGGGGGAGCGTGCGTGTGAGGGCGCGGGTTAGTGTTAGCGTACGGGTTAGGATTAGGGGACGGGTGAGGGTCAGGCTTCGGGGAAGGGTTAGGGTTAGGGTTCGGGCTAGGGTTAGGGTTAGGGGACGGGGACGGTTTAGGGTCCAGGTGAGGGTACGACAACGCTTTAGGGGGAGCGTGCATGTGAGGGCGCGGGTTAGTGTTAGCGTACGGGTTAGGATTAGGGGACGGGTGAGGGTCAGGCTTCGGGGAAGGGTTAGGGTTAGGGTTTGGGCTAGGGTTAGGGTTAGGGGACGGGGACGCTTTAGGGTCCAGGTGAGGGTCCGGCAACGCTTTAGGGGGAGCGTGCGTGTGAGCGCGCGGGTGGGTGTTAGCGTACGGGTTAGGATTAGGGGACGGGTGAGGGTCAGGCTTCGGGGAAGAGTTAGGGTTAGGGTTCGGGCTAGGGTTAGGGTTAGGGGACGGGGACGGTTTAGGGTCCAGGTGAGGGTACGGCAACGCTTTAGGGGGAGCGTGCGTGTGAGGGCGCGGGTTAGAGTTAGCGTACGGGTTAGGATTAGGGGACGGGTGAGGGTCAGGCTTCGGGGAAGGGTTAGGGTTAGGGTTCGGGCTAGGGTTAGGGTTAGAGGACGGGGACGGTTTAGGGTCCAGGTGAGGGTACGGCAACGCTTTAGGGGGAGCGTGCGTGTGAGGGCACGGGTTAGTGTTAGCGTACGGGTTAGGATTAGGGCACGGGTGAGGGTCAGGCTTCGGGGAAGGGTTAGGGTTAGGGTACGGGCTAGGGTTAGGGTTAGGGGACGGGGACGGTTTACGGTCCAGGTGAGGGTACGGCAAGGCTTTAGGGGGAGCGTGCGTGTGAGGGCGCGGGTGGGTGTTAGCGTACGGGTTAGGATTAGGGGACGGGTGAGCGTCAGGCTTCGGGGAAGGGTTAGGGTTAGGGTTCGGGCTATGGTTAGGGTTAGGGGACGGGGACGGTTTAGGGTCCAGGTGAGGGTACGGCAACGCTTTAGGGGGAGCGTGCGTGTGAGGGCGCGGGTTAGTGTTAGCGTACGGGTTAGTATTAGGGCACGGGTGAGGGTCAGGCTTCGGGAAAGGGTTAGGGCTAGGTTTCGGGCTAGGGTTAGGGTTAGGGGACGGGGACGGTTTAGGGTCCAGGTGAGCGTACGGCAACGCTTTAGGGGGAGCGTGCGTGTGAGGGCGCGGGTTAGTGTTAGCGTACGGGTTAGGATTAGGGGACGGGTGAGGGTCATGCTTCGGGGAAGGGTTAGAGTTAGGGTTCGGGCTAGGGTTAGGGTTAGTGGACGGGGACGGTTTAGGGTCCAGGTGAGGGTACGGCAACGCTTTAGGGGGAGCGTGCGTGTGAGGGCGCGGGTTAGGGTTAGCGTACGGGTTAGGATTAGGGCACGGGGGAGGGTCAGGCTTCGGGGAAGTGTTAGGGTTAGGGTTCGGGCTAGGGTTAGGGTTAGGGGACGGGGACGGTTTAGGGTCCAGGTGAGGGTACGACAACGCTTTAGGGGGAGCGTGCGTGTGAGGGCGCGGGTTAGTGTTAGCGTACGGGTTAGGATTAGGGGACGGGTGAGGGTCAGGCTTCGGGGAAGGGTTAGGGTTAGGGTTCGGGCTAGGGTTAGGGTTAGGGGACGGGGACGGTTTAGGGTCCAGGTGAGGGTACTGCAACGCTTTAGGGGGAGCGTGCGTGTGAGGGTGCGGGTTAGTGTTAGCGTACGGGTTAGGATTAGGGCACGGGTGAGGGTCAGGCTTCGGGGAAGGGTTAGGGTTAGGTTTCGGGCTAGGGTTAGGGTTAGGGGACGGGGACGGTTTAGGGTCCAGGTGAGGGTACGGCAACGCTTTAGGGGGAGCATGTGTGTGAGGGCGCGGGTTAGTGTTAGCGTACGGGTTAGGATTAGGGGACGGGTGAGGGTCAGGCTTCGGGGAAGGGCTAGGGTTAGGGTTCGGCCTAGGGTTAGGGTTAGGGGACGGGGACGGTTTAGGGTCCAGGTGAGGGTACGGCAACGCTGTAGGGGGAGCGTGCGTGTGAGGGCGCGGGTTAGTGTTAGCGTACGGGTTAGGATTAGGGGACGGGTGAGGGTCAGGCTTCGGGGAAGGGTTAGGGTTAGGGTTCGGGCTAGGGTTAGGGTTAGGGGACGGGGACGGTTTAGGGTCCAGGTGAGGGTAAGGCAACGCTTTAGGGGGAGCGTGCGTGTGAGGGCACGGGTTAGTGTTAGCGTACGGGTTAGGATTAGGGGACGGGTGAGGGGCAGGCTTCGGGGAAGGGTTAGGGTTAGGGTTCGGGCTATGGTTAGGGTTAGGGGACGGGGACGGTTTAGGGTCCAGGTGAGGGTACGGCAATGCTTTAGGGGGAGCGTGCGTGTGAGGGCGCGGGTTAGTGTTAGCGTACGGGTTAGGATTAGGGCACGGGTGAGGGTCAGGCTTCGGGGAAGGGTTAGGGCTAGGTTTCGGGCTAGGGTTAGGGTTAGGGGACGGGGACGGTTTAGGGTCCAGGTGAGGGTACGGCAACGCTTTAGGGGGAGCGTGCGTGTGAGGGCGCGGGTTAGTGTTAGCGTACGGGTTAGGATTAGGGCACGGGTGAGGGTCAGGCTTCGAGGAGGGTTAGGGTTAGGGTTCGGGCTAGGGTTAGGGTTAGGGGACGGGGACGGTTTAGGGTCCAGGTGAGGGTACGGCAACGCTTTAAGGGGAGCGTGCGTGTGAGGGCGCGGGTTAGTGTTAGCGTACGGGTTAGGATTAGGGGACGGGTGAGGGTCAGGCTTCGGGGAAGGGTTAGGGTTAGGGTTCGGGCTAGGGTTAGGGTTAGGGGACGGGGACGGTTTAGGGTCCAGGTGAGGGTACGGCAACGCTTTAGGGGGAGCGTGCGTGTGAGGGCACGGGTTAGTGTTAGCGTACGGGTTAGGATTAGGGGACGGGTGAGGGGCAGGCTTCGGGTAAGTTTTAGGGTTAGGGTTCGGGCTAGGGTTAGGGTTAGGGGACGGGGACAGTTTAGGGTCCAGGTGAGGGTACGGCAACGCTGTAGGGGGAGCGTGCGTGTGAGGGCGCGGGTTAGTGTTAGCGTACGGGTTAGGATTAGGGGACGGGTGAGGGTCAGGCTTCGGGGAAGGGTTAGGGTTAGGGTTCGGGCTAGGGTTAGGGTTAGGGGACGGGGATGGTTTAGGGTCCAGGTGAGGGTATGGCAACGCTTTAGGGGGAGCATGCGTGTGAGGGCACGGGTTAGTGTTAGCGTACGGGTTAGGATTAGGGGACGGGTGAGGGGCAGGCTTCGGGGAAGGGTTAGGGTTAGGGTTCGGGCTATGGTTAGGGTTAGGGGACGGGGACGGTTTAGGGTCCAGGTGAGGGTACGGCAACGCTTTAGGGGGAGCGTGCGTGTGAGGGCGCGGGTTAGTGTTAGCGTACGGGTTAGGATTAGGGCACGGGTGAGGGTCAGGCTTCGGGGAAGGGTTAGGGCTAGGTTTCGGGCTAGGGTTAGGGTTAGGGGACGGGGACGGTTTAGGGTCCAGGTGAGGGTACGGCAACGCTTTAGGGGGAGCGTGCGTGTGAGGGCGCGGGTTAGTGTTATCGTACGGGTTAGGATTAGGGGACGGGTGAGGGTCAGGCTTCGGGGAAGGGTTAGGGTTAGGGTTCGGGCTAGGGTTAGGGTTAGGGGACGGGGACGGTTTAGGGTACAGGTGAGGGTACGGCAACGCTTTAGGGGGAGCGTGCGTGTGAGGGCGCGGGTTAGTGTTAGCGTACGGGTTAGGATTAGGGGACGGGTGAGGGTCACGCTTCGGGGAAGTGTTAGGGTTAGGGTTTGGGCTAGGGTTAGGGTTAGGGGACAGGGATGGTTTAGGGTCCAGGTGAGGGTACGGCAACGCTTTAGGGGGAGCGTGCGTGTGAGTGCGCGGGTTAGTGTTAGCGTACGGGTTAGGATTAGGGGACGGGTGAGGGTCAGGCTTCGGGGAAGGGTTAGGGTTAGGGTTCGGGCTAGGGTTAGGGTTAGGGACGGGGACGGTTTAGGGTCCAGGTGAGGGTACGGCAACGCTTTAGGGATAGCGTGCGTGTGAGGGCGCGGGTTAGTGTTAGCGTACGGGTTAGGATTAGGGCACGGGTGAGGGTCAGGCTTCGCGGAAGGGTTAGGATTAGGGTTCGGGCTAGGATTAGGGTTAGCCGACGGGGACGGTTTACGGTCCAGGTGAGGGTACGACAACGCTTTAGGGGGAGCGTGCGTGTGAGGGCGCTGGTTAGTGTTAGCGTACGGGTTAGGATTAGGGGACGGGTGAGGGTCAGGCTTCGAGGAAGTGTTAGGGTTAGGGTTCGGGATAGGGTTAGGGTTAGGGGACAGGGACGGTTTAGGGTTCAGGTGAGGGTACGACAACGCTTTACGGGGAGCATGCGTGTGAGGGCGCGGGTTAGTGTTAGCCTACGGATTAGGATTACAGGACGGGTGAGGGTCAGGCTTCGGGGAAGGGTTAGGGTTAGGGTTCGGGCTAGGGTTAGGGTTAGGGACGGGGACGGTTTAGGGTCCAGGTGAGGGTACGGCAACGCTTTAGGGATAGCGTGCGTGTGAGGGCGCGGGTTAGTGTTAGCGTACGGGTTAGGATTAGGGCACGGGTGAGGGTCAGGCTTCGGGGAAGGGTTAGGGTTAGGGTTCGGGCTAGGGTTAGGGTTAGGGACGGGGACGGTTTAGGGTCCAGGTGAGGGTACGGCAACGCTTTAGGGATAGCGTGCGTGTGAGGGCGCGGGTTAGTGTTAGCGTACGGGTTAGGATTAGGGCACGGGTGAGGGTCAGGCTTCGGGGAAGGGTTAGGGTTAGGGTTCGGGCTAGGGTTAGGGTTAGGGGACGGGGACGGTTTAGGGTCCAGGTGAGGGTACAACAACGCTTTAGGGGGAGCGTGCGTGTGAGGGCGCGGGTTAGTGTTAGCGTACGGGTTAGGATTAGGGGACGGGTGAGGGTCAGGCTTCGGGGAAGGGTTACGGTTAGGGTTCGGGATAGGGTTAGGGTTAGGGGACGGGGACGGTTTAGGGTCCAGGTGAGGGTACGACAACGCTTTAGGGGGAGCGTGCGTGTGAGGGCGCGGGTTAGTGTTATCGTACGGGTTAGGATTAGGGGACGGGTGAGGGTCAGGCTTCGGGGAAGGGTTAGGGTTAGGGTTCGGGCTAGGGTTAGGGTTAGGGGACGGGGACGGTTTAGGGTCCAGGTGAGGGTACGGCAACGCTTTAGGGGGAGCGTGCGTGTGAGGGCGCGGGTTAGTGTTAGCGTACGGGTTAGGATTAGGGGACGGGTGAGGGTCAGGCTTCGGGGAAGGGTTAGGGTTAGGGTTTGGGCTAGGGTTAGGGTTAGGGGACAGGGATGGTTTAGGGTCCAGGTGAGGGTACGGCAACGCTTTAGGGGGAGCGTGCGTGTGAGTGCGCGGGTTAGTGTTAGCGTACGGGTTAGGATTAGGGGACGGGTGAGGGTCAGGCTTCGGGGAAGGGTTAGGGTTAGGGTTCGGGCTAGGGTTAGGGTTAGGGACGGGGACGGTTTAGGGTCCAGGTGAGGGTACGGCAATGCTTTAGGGGGAGCGTGCGTGTGAGGGCGCGGGTTAGTGTTAGCGTACGGGTTAGGATTAGGGCACGGGTGAGGGTCAGGCTTCGGGGAAGGGTTAGGGTTAGGGTTCGGGCTACGGTTAGGGTTAGCCGACGGGGACGGTTTAGGGTCCAGGTGAGGGTACGACAACGCTTTAGGGGGAGCGTGCGTGTGAGGGCGCGGGTTAGTGTTAGCCTACGGGTTAGGATTAGGGGACGGGTGAGGGTCAGGCTTCGGGGAAGGGTTAGGGTTAGGGTTCGGGATAGGGTTAGGGTTAGGGGACGGGGACGGTTTAGGGTCCAGGTGAGGGTACGACAACGCTTTAGGGGGAGCGTGCGTGTGAGGGCGCGGGTTAGTGTTAGCCTACGGGTTAGGATTAGAGGACGGGTGAGGGTCAGGCTTCGGGGAAGTGTTAGGGTTAGGGTTCGGGCTAGGGTTAGGGTTAGGGACGGGGACGGTTTAGGGTCCAGGTGAGGGTACGGCAACGCTTTAGGGGGAGCGTGCGTGTGAGGGCGCGGGTTAGTGTTAGCGTACGGGTTAGGATTAGGGCACGGGTGAGGGTCAGGCTTCGGGGAAGGGTTAGGGTTAGGGTTCGGGCTAGGGTTAGGGTTAGGGGACGGGGACGGTTTAGGGTCCAGGTGAGGGTACGGCAACGCTTTATGGGGTGCGTGCGTGTGAGGGCGCGGGTTAGTGTTAGCGTACGGGTTAGGATTAGGGGACGGGTGAGGGTCAGGCTTCGGGGAAGGGTTAGGGTTAGGGTTCGGGATAGGGTTAGGGTTAGGGGACGGGGACGGTTTAGGGTCCAGGTGAGGGTACGGCAACGCTTTAGGGGGAGCGTGCGTGTGAGGGCGCGGGTTAGTGTTAGCGTACGGGTTAGGATTAGGGGACGGGTGAGGGTCAGGCTTCGGGGAAGTGTTAGGGTTAGGGTTCGGGCTAGGGTTAGGGTTAGGGGACGGGGACGGTTTAGGGTCCAGGTGAGGGTACGGCAACGCTTTAGGGGGAGCGTGCGTGTGAGGGCGCGGGTTAGTGTTAGCGTACGGGTTAGGATTAGGGCACGGGTGAGGGTCAGGCTTCGGGGAAGGGTTAGGGTTAGGGTTCGGGCTAGGGTTAGGGTTAGGGGACGGGGACGGTTTAGGGTCCAGGTGAGGGTACGGCAACGCTTTAGGGGGAGCGTGCGTGTGAGGGCGCGGGTTAGTGTTAGCGTACGGGTTAGGATTAGGGGACGGGTGAGGGTCAGGCTTCGGGGAAGGGTTAGGGTTAGGGTTCGGGCTAGGGTTAGGGTTAGGGGACGGGGACGGTTTAGGGTCCAGGTGAGGGTACGGCAACGCTTTAGGGGGAGCGTGCGTGTGAGGGCGCGGGTTAGTGTTAGCGTACGGGTTAGGATTAGGGGACGGGTGAGGGTCAGGCTTCGGGGAAGGGTTAGGTTTAGGGTTCGGGATAGGGTTAGGGTTAGGGGACGGGGACGGTTTAGGGTCCAGGTGAGGGTACGACAACGCTTTAGGGGGAGCGTGCGTGTGAGGGCGCGGGTTAGTGTTAGCGTACGGGTTAGGATTAGGGGACGGGTGAGGGTCAGGCTTCGGGGAAGGGTTAGGGTTAGGGTTCGGGCTAGGTTTAGGGTTAGGGGACGGGGACGGTTTAGGGTCCAGGTGAGGGTACGAAACGCTTTAGGGGGAGCGTGCGTGTGAGGGCGCGGGTGGGTGTTAGCGTACGGGTTAGTATTAGGGGACGGGTGAGGGTCAGGCTTCGGGGAAGAGTTAGGGTTAGGGTTCGGGCTAGGGTTAGGGTTAGGGGACGGGGACGGTTTAGGGTCCAGGTGAGGGTACGGCAACGCTTTAGGGGGAGCGTGCGTGTGAGGGCGCGGGTTAGTGTTAGCGTACGGGTTAGGATTAGGGGACGGGTGAGGGTTAGGCTTCGGGGAAGGGTTAGGGTTATGGTTCGGGCTAGGGTTAGGGTTAGAGGACGGGGACGGTTTAGGGTCCAGGTGAGGGTACGGCAACGCTTTAGGGGGAGCGTGCGTGTGAGGGCGCGGGTTAGTGTTAGCGTACGGGTTAGGATTAGGGGATGGGTGAGGGTCAGGCTTCGGGGAAGGGTTAGGGTTAGAGTTCGGGCTAGGGTTAGGGTTAGGGGACGGGGACGGTTTAGGGTCCAGGGGAGGGTACGGCAACGCTTTAGGGGGAGCGTGCGTGTGAGGGCGCGGGTTAGTGTTAGCCTACGGGTTAGGATTAGAGGACGGGTGAGGGTCAGGCTTCGGGGAATGGTTAGGGTTAGGGTTCGGGCTAGGGTTAGGGTTAGGGGACGGGGACGGTTTAGGGTCCAGGTGAGGGTACGGCAACGCTTTAGGGGGAGCGTCCGTGTGAGGGCACGGGTTAGTGTTAGCGTACGGGTTAGGATTAGGGGACGGGTGAGGGGCAGGCTTCGGGGAAGTTTTAGGGTTAGGGTTCGGGCTAGGGTTAGGGTTAGGGGACGGGGACGGTTTAGGGTCCAGGTGAGGGTACGGCAACGCTGTAGGGGGAGCGTGCGTGTGAGGGCGCGGGTTAGTGTTAGCGTACGGGTTAGGATTAGGGCACGGGTGAGGGTCAGGCTTCGGGGAAGGGTTAGGGTTAGGGTTCGGGCTAGGGTTAGGGTTAGGGGACGGGGACGGTTTAGGGTCCATGTGAGGGTATGGCAACGCTTTAGGGGGAGCGTGCGTGTGAGGGCGCGGGTTAGTGTTAGCGTACGGGTTAGGATTAGGGGACGGGTGAGGGTCAGGCTTCGGGGAAGGGTTAGGGTTAGGGTTCGGGCTAGGGTTAGGGTTAGGGGACGGGGACGGTTTAGGGTCCAGGTGAGGGTACGGCAACGCTTTAGGGGGAGCGTGCGTGTGAGGGCGCGGGTTAGTGTTAGCGTACGGGTTAGGATTAGGGCACGGGTGAGGGTCAGGCTTCGGGGAAGGGTTAGGGTTAGGGTTTGGGCTAGGGTTAGGGTTAGGGGACAGGGATGGTTTAGGGTCCAGGTGAGGGTACGGCAACGCTTTAGGGGGAGCGTGCGTGTGAGTGCGCGGGTTAGTGTTAGCGTACGGGTTAGGATTAGGGGACGGGTGAGGGTCAGGCTTCGGGGAAGGGTTAGGGTTAGGGTTCGGGCTAGGGTTAGGGTTAGGGACGGGGACGGTTTAGGGTCCAGGTGAGGGTACGGCAACGCTTTAGGGGGAGCGTGCGTGTGAGGGCGCGGGTTAGTGTTAGCGTACGGGTTAGGATTAGGGCACGGGTGAGGGTCAGGCTTCGGGGAAGGGTTAGGGTTAGGGTTCGGGCTACGGTTAGGGTTAGCCGACGGGGACGGTTTAGGGTCCAGGTGAGGGTACGACAACGCTTTAGGGGGAGCGTGCGTGTGAGGGCGCGGGTTAGTGTTAGCCTACGGGTTAGGATTAGGGGACGGGTGAGGGTCAGGCTTCGGGGAAGGGTTAGGGTTAGGGTTCGGGATAGGGTTAGGGTTAGGGGACGGGGACGGTTTAGGGTCCAGGTGAGGGTACGACAACGCTTTAGGGGGAGCGTGCGTGTGAGGGCGCGGGTTAGTGTTAGCCTACGGGTTAGGATTAGAGGACGGGTGAGGGTCAGGCTTCGGGGAAGTGTTAGGGTTAGGGTTCGGGCTAGGGTTAGGGTTAGGGACGGGGACGGTTTAGGGTCCAGGTGAGGGTACGGCAACGCTTTAGGGGGAGCGTGCGTGTGAGGGCGCGGGTTAGTGTTAGCGTACGGGTTAGGATTAGGGCACGGGTGAGGGTCAGGCTTCGGGGAAGGGTTAGGGTTAGGGTTCGGGCTAGGGTTAGGGTTAGGGGACGGGGACGGTTTAGGGTCCAGGTGAGGGTACGACAACGCTTTAGGGGGAGCGTGCGTGTGAGGGCGCGGGTTAGTGTTAGCGTACGGGTTAGGATTAGGGGACGGGTGAGGGTCAGGCTTCGGGGAAGGGTTAGGGTTAGGGTTCGGGATAGGGTTAGGGTTAGGGGACGGGGACGGTTTAGGGTCCAGGTGAGGGTACGACAACGCTTTAGGGGGAGCGTGCGTGTGAGGGCGCGGGTTAGTGTTAGCCTACGGGTTAGGATTAGAGGACGGGTGAGGGTCAGGCTTCGGGGAAGGGTTAGGGTTAGGGTTCGGGCTAGGTTTAGGGTTAGGGACGGGGACGGTTTAGGGTCCAGGTGAGGGTACGGCAACGCTATAGGGGAAGCGTGCGTGTGAGGGCGCGGGTTAGTGTTAGCGTACGGGTTAGGATTAGGGCACGGGTGAGGGTCAGGCTTCGGGGAAGGGTTAGGGTTAGGGTTCGGGCTAGGGTTAGGGTTAGGGGACGGGGACGGTTTAGGGTCCAGGTGAGGGTACGGCAACGCTTTATGGGGTGCGTGCGTGTGAGGGCGCGGGTTAGTGTTAGCGTACGGGTTAGGATTAGGGGACGGGTGAGGGTCAGGCTTCGGGGAAGGGTTAGGGTTAGGGTTCGGGATAGGGTTAGGGTTAGGGGACGGGGACGGTTTAGGGTCCAGGTGAGGGTACGGCAACGCTTTAGGGGGAGCGTGCGTGTGAGGGCGCGGGTTAGTGTTAGCGTACGGGTTAGGATTAGGGGACGGGTGAGGGTCAGGCTTCGGGGAAGTGTTAGGGTTAGGGTTCGGGCTAGGGTTAGGGTTAGGGGACGGGGACGGTTTAGGGTCCAGGGGAGGGTACGGCAACGCTTTAGGGGGAGCGTGCGTGTGAGGGCGCGGGTTAGTGTTAGCCTACGGGTTAGGATTAGAGGACGGGTGAGGGTCAGGCTTCGGGGAATGGTTAGGGTTAGGGTTCGGGCTAGGGTTAGGGTTAGGGGACGGGGACGGTTTAGGGTCCAGGTGAGGGTACGGCAACGCTTTAGGGGGAGCGTCCGTGTGAGGGCACGGGTTAGTGTTAGCGTACGGGTTAGGATTAGGGGACGGGTGAGGGGCAGGCTTCGGGGAAGTTTTAGGGTTAGGGTTCGGGCTAGGGTTAGGGTTAGGGGACGGGGACGGTTTAGGGTCCAGGTGAGGGTACGGCAACGCTGTAGGGGGAGCGTGCGTGTGAGGGCGCGGGTTAGTGTTAGCGTACGGGTTAGGATTAGGGCACGGGTGAGGGTCAGGCTTCGGGGAAGGGTTAGGGTTAGGGTTCGGGCTAGGGTTAGGGTTAGGGGACGGGGACGGTTTAGGGTCCATGTGAGGGTATGGCAACGCTTTAGGGGGAGCGTGCGTGTGAGGGCGCGGGTTAGTGTTAGCGTACGGGTTAGGATTAGGGGACGGGTGAGGGTCAGGCTTCGGGGAAGGGTTAGGGTTAGGGTTCGGGCTAGGGTTAGGGTTAGGGGACGGGGACGGTTTAGGGTCCAGGTGAGGGTACGGCAACGCTTTAGGGGGAGCGTGCGTGTGAGGGCGCGGGTTAGTGTTAGCGTACGGGTTAGGATTAGGGCACGGGTGAGGGTCAGGCTTCGGGGAAGGGTTAGGGTTAGGGTTTGGGCTAGGGTTAGGGTTAGGGGACAGGGATGGTTTAGGGTCCAGGTGAGGGTACGGCAACGCTTTAGGGGGAGCGTGCGTGTGAGTGCGCGGGTTAGTGTTAGCGTACGGGTTAGGATTAGGGGACGGGTGAGGGTCAGGCTTCGGGGAAGGGTTAGGGTTAGGGTTCGGGCTAGGGTTAGGGTTAGGGACGGGGACGGTTTAGGGTCCAGGTGAGGGTACGGCAACGCTTTAGGGGGAGCGTGCGTGTGAGGGCGCGGGTTAGTGTTAGCGTACGGGTTAGGATTAGGGCACGGGTGAGGGTCAGGCTTCGGGGAAGGGTTAGGGTTAGGGTTCGGGCTACGGTTAGGGTTAGCCGACGGGGATGGTTTAGGGTCCAGGTGAGGGTACGACAACGCTTTAGGGGGAGCGTGCGTGTGAGGGCGTGGGTTAGTGTTAGCCTACGGGTTAGGATTAGGGGACGGGTGAGGGTCAGGCTTCGGGGAAGGGTTAGGGTTAGGGTTCGGGATAGGGTTAGGGTTAGGGGACGGGGACGGTTTAGGGTCCAGGTGAGGGTACGACAACGCTTTAGGGGGAGCGTGCGTGTGAGGGCGCGGGTTAGTGTTAGCCTACGGGTTAGGATTAGAGGACGGGTGAGGGTCAGGCTTCGGGGAAGTGTTAGGGTTAGGGTTCGGGCTAGGGTTAGGGTTAGGGACGGGGACGGTTTAGGGTCCAGGTGAGGGTACGGCAACGCTTTAGGGGGAGCGTGCGTGTGAGGGCGCGGGTTAGTGTTAGCGTACGGGTTAGGATTAGGGCACGGGTGAGGGTCAGGCTTCGGGGAAGGGTTAGGGTTAGGGTTCGGGCTAGGGTTAGGGTTAGGGGACGGGGACGGTTTAGGGTCCAGGTGAGGGTACGACAACGCTTTAGGGGGAGCGTGCGTGTGAGGGCGCGGGTTAGTGTTAGCGTACGGGTTAGGATTAGGGGACGGGTGAGGGTCAGGCTTCGGGGAAGGGTTAGGGTTAGGGTTCGGGATAGGGTTAGGGTTAGGGGACGGGGACGGTTTAGGGTCCAGGTGAGGGTACGACAACGCTTTAGGGGGAGCGTGCGTGTGAGGGCGCGGGTTAGTGTTAGCCTACGGGTTAGGATTAGAGGACGTGTGAGGGTCAGGCTTCGGGGAAGGGTTAGGGTTAGGGTTCGGGCTAGGGTTAGGGTTAGGGACGGGGACGGTTTAGGGTCCAGGTGAGGGTACGGCAACGCTATAGGGGAAGCGTGCGTGTGAGGGCGCGCGTTAGTGTTAGCGTACGGGTTAGGATTAGGGCACGGGTGAGGGTCAGGCTTCGGGGAAGGGTTAGGGTTAGGGTTCGGGCTAGGGTTAGGGTTAGGGGACGGGGACGGTTTAGGGTCCAGGTGAGGGTACGGCAACGCTTTATGGGGTGCGTGCGTGTGAGGGCGCGGGTTAGTGTTAGCGTACGGGTTAGGATTAGGGGACGGGTGAGGGTCAGGCTTCGGGGAAGGGTTAGGGTTAGGGTTCGGGATAGGGTTAGGGTTAGGGGACGGGGACGGTTTAGGGTCCAGGTGAGGGTACGGCAACGCTTTAGGGGGAGCGTGCGTGTGAGGGCGCGGGTTAGTGTTAGCGTACGTGTTAGGATTAGGGGACGGGTGAGGGTCAGGCTTCGGGGAAGTGTTAGGGTTAGGGTTCGGGCTAGGGTTAGGGTTAGGGGACGGGGACGGTTTAGGGTCCAGGTGAGGGTACGGCAACGCTTTAGGGGGAGCGTGCGTGTGAGGGCGCGGGTTAGTGTTAGCGTACGGATTAGGATTAGGGCACGGGTGAGGGTCAGGCTTCGGGGAAGGGTTAGGGTTAGGGTTCGGGCTAGGGTTAGGGTTAGGGGACGGGGACGGTTTAGGGTCCAGGTGAGGGTACGGCAACGCTTTAGGGGGAGCGTGCGTGTGAGGGCGCGGGTTAGTGTTAGCGTACGGGTTAGGATTAGGGGACGGGTGAGGGTCAGGCTTCGGGGAAGGGTTAGGGTTAGGGTTCGGGCTAGGGTTAGGGTTAGGGGACGGGGACGGTTTAGGGTCCAGGTGAGGGTACGGCAACGCTTTAGGGGGAGCGTGCGTGTGAGGGCGCGGGTTAGTGTTAGCGTACGGGTTAGGATTAGGGGACGGGTGAGGGTCAGGCTTCAGGGAAGGGTTAGGTTTAGGGTTCGGGATAGGGTTAGGGTTAGGGGACGGGGACGGTTTAGGGTCCAGGTGAGGGTACGACAACGCTTTAGGGGGAGCGTGCGTGTGAGGGCGCGGGTTAGTGTTAGCGTACGGGTTAGGATTAGGGGACGGGTGAGGGTCAGGCTTCGGGGAAGGGTTAGGGTTAGGGTTCGGGCTAGGTTTAGGGTTAGGGGACGGGGACGGTTTAGGGTCCAGGTGAGGGTACGAAACGCTTTAGGGGGAGCGTGCGTGTGAGGGCGCGGGTGGGTGTTAGCGTACGGGTTAGTATTAGGGGACGGGTGAGGGTCAGGCTTCGGGGAAGAGTTAGGGTTAGGGTTCGGGCTAGGGTTAGGGTTAGGGGACGGGGACGGTTTAGGGTCCAGGTGAGGGTACGGCAACGCTTTAGGGGGAGCGTGCGTGTGAGGGCGCGGGTTAGTGTTAGCGTACGGGTTAGGATTAGGGGACGGGTGAGGGTTAGGCTTCGGGGAAGGGTTAGGGTTATGGTTCGGGCTAGGGTTAGGGTTAGAGGACGGGGACGGTTTAGGGTCCAGGTGAGGGTACGGCAACGCTTTAGGGGGAGCGTGCGTGTGAGGGCGCGGGTTAGTGTTAGCGTACGGGTTAGGATTAGGGGATGGGTGAGGGTCAGGCTTCGGGGAAGGGTTAGGGTTAGAGTTCGGGCTAGGGTTAGGGTTAGGGGACGGGGACGGTTTAGGGTCCAGGGGAGGGTACGGCAACGCTTTAGGGGGAGCGTGCGTGTGAGGGCGCGGGTTAGTGTTAGCCTACGGGTTAGGATTAGAGGACGGGTGAGGGTCAGGCTTCGGGGAATGGTTAGGGTTAGGGTTCGGGCTAGGGTTAGGGTTAGGGGACGGGGACGGTTTAGGGTCCAGGTGAGGGTACGGCAACACTTTAGGGGGAGCGTCCGTGTGAGGGCACGGGTTAGTGTTAGCGTACGGGTTAGGATTAGGGGACGGGTGAGGGGCAGGCTTCGGGGAAGTTTTAGGGTTAGGGTTCGGGCTAGGGTTAGGGTTAGGGGACGGGGACGGTTTAGGGTCCAGGTGAGGGTACGGCAACGCTGTAGGGGGAGCGTGCGTGTGAGGGCGCGGGTTAGTGTTAGCGTACGGGTTAGGATTAGGGCACGGGTGAGGGTCAGGCTTCGGGGAAGGGTTAGGGTTAGGGTTCGGGCTAGGGTTAGGGTTAGGGGACGGGGACGGTTTAGGGTCCATGTGAGGGTATGGCAACGCTTTAGGGGGAGCGTGCGTGTGAGGGCGCGGGTTAGTGTTAGCGTACGGGTTAGGATTAGGGGACGGGTGAGGGTCAGGCTTCGGGGAAGGGTTAGGGTTAGGGTTCGGGCTAGGGTTAGGGTTAGGGGACGGGGACGGTTTAGGGTCCAGGTGAGGGTACGGCAACGCTTTAGGGGGAGCGTGCGTGTGAGGGCGCGGGTTAGTGTTAGCGTACGGGTTAGGATTAGGGGACGGGTGAGGGTCAGGCTTCGGGGAAGGGTTAGGTTTAGGGTTTGGGCTAGGGTTAGGGTTAGGGGACGGGGATGGTTTAGGGTCCAGGTGAGGGTACGGCAACGCTTTAGGGGGAGCGTGCGTGTGAGTGCGCGGGTTAGTGTTAGCGTACGGGTTAGGATTAGGGGACGGGTGAGGGTCAGGCTTCAGGGAAGGGTTAGGGTTAGGGTTCGGGCTAGGGTTAGGGTTAGGGACGGGGACGGTTTAGGGTCCAGGTGAGGGTACGGCAACGCTTTAGGGGGAGCGTGCGTGTGAGGGCGCGGGTTAGTGTTAGCGTACGGGTTAGGATTAGGGCACGGGTGAGGGTCAGGCTTCGGGAAAGTGTTAGGGTTAGGGTTCGGGCTGGTTAGGGTTAGCCGACGGGGACGGTTTAGGGTCCAGGTGAGGGTACGACAACGCTTTAGGGGGAGCGTGCGTGTGAGGGCGCGGGTTAGTGTTAGCGTACGGGTTAGGATTAGGGCACGGGTGAGGGTCAGGCTTCGGGGAAGGGTTAGGGTTAGGGTTCGGGATAGGGTTAGGGTTAGGGGAAGGGGACGGTTTAGGGTCCAGGTGAGGGTACGACAACGCTTTAGGGGGAGCGTGCGTGTGAGGGCGCGGGTTAGTGTTAGCGTACGGGTTAGGATTAGGGGACGGGTGAGGGTCAGGCTTCGGGGAAGGGTTAGGGTTAGTGTTCGGGCTAGGGTTAGGGTTAGGGGACGGGGACGGTTTAGGGTCCAGGTGAGGGTACGGCAACGCTTTAGGGGGAGCGTGCGTGTGAGGGCGCGGGTTAGTGTTAGCGTACGGGTTAGGATTAGGGGACGGGTGAGGGTCAGGCTTCGGGGAAGGGTTAGGTTTAGGGTTCGGGATAGGGTTAGGGTTAGGGGACGGGTACGGTTTAGGGTCCAGGTGAGGGTACGACAACGCTTTAGGGGGAGCGTGCGTGTGAGGGCGCGGGTTAGTGTTAGCGTACGGGTTAGGATTAGGGGACGGGTGAGGGTCAGGCTTCGGGGAAGGGTTAGGGTTAGGGTTCGGGCTAGGGTTAGGGTTAGGGGACGGGGACGGTTTAGGGTCCAGGTGAGGGTACGAAACGCTTTAGGGGGAGCGTGCGTGTGAGGGCGCGGGTGGGTGTTAGCGTACGGGTTAGGATTAGGGGACGGGTGAGGGTCAGGCTTCGGGGAAGAGTTAGGGTTAGGGTTCGGGCTAGGGTTAGGGTTAGGGGACGGGGACGGTTTAGGGTCCAGGTGAGGGTACGGCAACGCTTTAGGGGGAGCGTGCGTGTGAGGGCGCGGGTTAGTGTTAGCGTACGGGTTAGGATTAGGGGACGGGTGAGGGTCAGGCTTCCGGGAAGGGTTAGGGTTAGGGTTCGGGCTAGGGTTAGGGTTAGAGGACGGGGACGGTTTAGGGTCCAGATGAGGGTACGGCAACGCTTTAGGGGGAGCGTGCGTGTGAGGGCGCGGGTTAGTGTTAGCGTACGGGTTAGGATTAGGGGATGGGTGAGGGTCAGGCTTCGGGGAAGGGTTAGGGTTAGAGTTCGGGCTAGGGTTAGGGTTAGGGGACGGGGACGGTTTAGGGTCCAGGTGAGGGTACGGCAACGCTTTAGGGGGAGCGTGCATGTGAGGGCGCGGGTTAGTGTTAGCCTACGGGTTAGGATTAGAGGACGGGTGAGGGTCAGGCTTCGGGGAAGGGTTAGGGTTAGGGTTCGGGCTAGGGTTAGG
The DNA here is from genome assembly GCF_949987515.2 of Delphinus delphis. Classification (NCBI taxonomy): domain Eukaryota; kingdom Metazoa; phylum Chordata; class Mammalia; order Artiodactyla; family Delphinidae; genus Delphinus; species Delphinus delphis. The sequence goes on along the minus strand of NW_027192799.1, from coordinate 417,401 downwards.
GTTAGGGGACGGGGACGGTTTAGGGTCCAGGTGAGGGTACGGCAACGCTTTAGGGGGAGCGTGCATGTGAGGGCGCGGGTTAGTGTTAGCCTACGGGTTAGGATTAGAGGACGGGTGAGGGTCAGGCTTCGGGGAAGGGTTAGGGTTAGGGTTCGGGCTAGGGTTAGGGTTAGGGGACGGGGACGGTTTAGGGTCCAGGTGAGGGTACGGCAACGCTTTAGGGCGAGCGTGCGTGTGAGGGCACGGGTTAGTGTTAGCGTACGGGTTAGGATTAGGGGACGGGTGAGGGGCAGGCTTCGGGGAAGTTTTAGGGTTAGGGTTCGGGCTAGGGTTAGGGTTAGGGGACGGGGACGGTTTAGGGTCCAGGTGAGGGTACGGCAACGCTGTAGGGGGAGCGTGCGTGTGAGGGCGCGGGTTAGTGTTAGCGTACGGGTTAGGATTAGGGGACGGGTGAGGGTCAGGCTTCGGGGAAGGGTTAGGGTTAGGGTTCGGGCTAGGGTTAGGGTTAGGGGACGGGGACGGTTTAGGGTCCAGGTGAGGGTACGGCAACGCTGTAGGGGGAGCGTGCGTGTGAGGGCGCGGGTTAGTGTTAGCGTACGGGTTAGAATTAGGGGACGGGTGAGGGTCAGGCTTCGGGGAAGGGTTAGGGTTAGGGTTCGGGCTAGGGTTAGGGTTAGGGGACGGGGACGGTTTAGGGTCCAGGTGAGGGTATGGTAACGCTTTAGGGGGAGCGTGCGTGTGAGGGCACGGGTTAGTGTTAGCGTACGGGTTAGGATTAGGGGACGGGTGAGGGGCAGGCTTCGGGGAAGGGTTAGGGTTAGGGTTCGGGCTAGGGTTAGGGTTAGGGGACGGGGACGGTTTAGGGTCCAGGTGAGGGTACGACAACGCTTTAGGGGGAGCGTGCGTGTGAGGGCGCGGGTTAGTGTTAGCGTACGGGTTAGGATTAGGGGACGGGTGAGGGTCAGGCTTCGGGGAAGGGTTAGGGTTAGGGTTCGGGATAGGGTTAGGGTTAGGGGACGGGGACGGTTTAGGGTCCAGGTGAGGGTACGACAACGCTTTAGGGGGAGCGTGCGTGTGAGGGCGCGGGTTAGTGTTAGCCTACGGGTTAGGATTAGAGGACGGGTGAGGGTCAGGCTTCGGGGAAGGGTTAGGGTTAGGGTTCGGGCTAGGGTTAGGGTTAGGGACGGGGACGGTTTAGGGTCCAGGTGAGGGTACGGCAACGCTTTAGGGGAAGCGTGCGTGTGAGGGCGCGGGTTAGTGTTAGCGTACGGGTTAGGATTAGGGCACGGGTGAGGGTCAGGCTTCGGGGAAGGGTTAGGGTTAGGGTTCGGGCTAGGGTTAGGGTTAGGGGACGGGGACGGTTTAGGGTCCAGGTGAGGGTACGACAACGCTTTAGGGGGAGCGTGCGTGTGAGGGCGTGGGTTAGTGTTAGCGTACGGGTTAGGATTAGGGGACGGGTGAGGGTCAGGCTTCGGGGAAGGGTTAGGGTTAGGGTTCGGGATAGGGTTAGGGTTAGGGGATGGGGACGGTTTAGGGTCCAGGTGAGGGTACGACAACGCTTTAGGGGGAGCGTTCGTGTGAGGGCGCGGGTTAGTGTTAGCATACGGGTTAGGATTAGGGGACGGGTGAGTGTCAGGCTTCGGGGAAGTGTTAGGGTTAGGGTTTGGGGTAGGGTTAGGGTTAGGGGACGGGGACGGTTTAGGGTCCAGGTGAGGGTACGGCAACGCTTTAGGGGGAGCGTGCAAGTGAGGGCGCGGGTTAGTGTCAGCGTACGGGTTAGGATTAGGGGACGGGTGTAGGTCAGGCTTCGGGGAAGGGTTAGGGTTAGGGTTCGGGATAGGGTTAGGGTTAGGGGACGGGGACGGTTTAGGGTCCAGGTGAGGGTACGGCAACGCTTTAGGGGGAGCGTGCGTGTGAGGGCGCGGGTTAGTGTTAGCGTACGGGTTAGGATTAGGGGACGGGTGAGGGTCAGGCTTCGGGGAAGGGTTAGTGTTACAGTTCGGGCTAGGGTTAGGGTTAGGGGACGGGGACGGTTTAGTGTCTAGGTGAGGGTACGGCAACGCTTTAGGGGGAGCGTGCGTGTGAGGGCGCGGGTTAGTGTTAGCGTACGGGTTAGATTTAGGGGACGGGTGAGGGTCAGGCTTCGGGCAAGGGTTAGGGTTAGGGTTCGGGCTAGGGTTAGGGTTAGGGGACAGGGACGGTTTAGGGTCCAGGTGAGGGTACGGCAACGATTTAGGGGGAGCGTTCGTCTGAGGGCGCGGGTTAGTGTTAGCGTACGGGTTAGGATTAGGGGACGGGTGATGGTCAGGCTTCGGGGAAGTGTTAGGGTTAGGGTTCGGGCTAGGGTTAGGGTTAGGGGACGGGGACGGTTTAGGGTCCAGGTGAGGGTACGGCAACGCTTTAGGGGGAGCGTGCGTGTGAGGGCTCGGTTGAGTGTTAGCGTACGGGTTAGGATTAGGGGAGGGGTGAGGGTCAGGCTTCGGGGAAGGGCTAGGGTTAGGGTTCGGGCTAGGGTTAGGGTTAGGGGACGGGGACGGTTTAGGGTCCAGGTGAGGGTACGGCAACGGTTTAGGGGGACCGTGAGTGTGAGGGCACGGGTTAGTGTTAGCGTACGGGTTAGGATTACGGGACGGGTGAGGGTCAGGCTTCGGGGAAGGGTTAGGGTTAGGGTTCGGGCTAGGGTTAGGGTTAGGGGACGGGGACGGTTTAGGGTCCAGGTGCGTGTACGGCAACGCTTTAGGGGGAGCGTGCGTGTGAGGGCGCGGGTTAGTGTTAGCGTACGGGTTAGGATTAGGGGACGGGTGAGGGTCAGGCTTCGGAGAAGGGTAAGGGTTAGGGTTCGGGCTAGGGTTAGGGTTAGGGGACGGGGACGGTTTAGGGTCCAGGTGAGGGTACGGCAACGCTTTAGGGGGAGCGTGCATGTGAGGGCGCGGGTTAGTGTTAGCGTACGGGTTAGGATTAGGGGACGGGTGAGGGTCAGGCTTCGGGGAAGGGTTACGGTTAGGGTTCGGGCTAGGTTTAGGGTTAGGAGACGGGGACGGTTTAGGCTCCAGGTGAGGGTACGGCAACGCTTTAGGGGGAGCGTGCGTGTGAGGGCGTGGGTTAGTGTTAGCGTACGGGTTAGGATTAGGGGACGGGTGAGGGTCAGGCTTCGGGGAAGGGTTAGGGTTAGGGTTCGGGCTAGGGTTAGTGTTAGGGGACGGGGACGGTTTAGGGTCCAGGTGAGGGTACAGCAACGCTTTAGGGGGAGCGTGCGTGTGAGGGCGCGGGTTAGTGATAGCGTACGGGTTAGGATTAGGGGACGGGTGAGGGTCAGGCTTCGGGGAAGGGTTAGGGTTAGGGTTCGGGCTAGGGTTAGGGTTAGGGGACGGGGACGGTTTAGGGTCCAGGTGAGGGTACGGCAACGCTTTAGGGGGAGCGTGCGTGTGAGGGCTCGGTTTAGTGTTAGCGTACGGGTTAGGATTAGGGGACGGGTGAGGGTCAGGCTTCGGGGAAGGGCTAGGGTTAGGGTTCGGGCTAGGGTTAGGGTTAGGGGACGGGGACGGTTTAGGGTCTAGGTGAGGGTACGGCAACGCTTTAGGGGGACCGTGCGTGTGAGGGCGCGGGTTAGTGTTAGCGTACGGGTTAGGATTAGGGGACAGGTGAGGGTCAGGCTTCGGGGAAGTGTTAGGGTTAGGGTTCGGGCTAGGGTTAGGGTTAGGGGACGGGGACGGTTTAGGGTCCAGGTGAGGGTACGGCAACGCTTTAGGGGGAGCGTGCGTGTGAGGGCGCGGGTTAGTGTTAGCGTACGGGTTAGGATTAGGGGACGGGTGAGGGTCAGGCTTCGGGGAAGGGGAAGGGTTAGGGTTCGGGCTAGGGTTAGGGTTAGGGGACGGGGACGGTTTAGGGTCCAGGTGAGGGTACGGCAACGCTTTAGGGGGAGCGTGCATGTGAGGGCGCGGGTTAGTGTTAGCGTACGGGTTAGGATTAGGGGACGGGTGAGGGTCAGGCTTCGGGGAAGGGTTAGGGTTAGGGTTCGGGCTAGGGTTAGGGTTAGGGGACGGGGACGGTTTAGAGTCCAGGTGAGGGTACGGCAACGCTTTAGTGGGAGCGTTTTTGTGAGGGCGCGGTTAGTGTTAGCGTACGGGTTAGGATTAGGGGACGGGTGAGTGTCAGGCTTCGGGGAAGGGTTAGGGTTAGGGTTCGGGCTAGGGTTAGGGTTAGGGGACGGGGACGGTTTAGGGTCCAGGTTTGGGTACGGCAACGCTTTAGGGGGAGCATGTGTGTGAGGGCGCGAGTTAGTGTTAGCGTACGGGTTAGGATTAGGGGACGGGTGAGGGTCAGGATTCGGGGAAGGGTTAGGGTTAGGGTTTGGGGTAGGGTTAGGGTTAGGGGACGGGGACGGTTTAGGGTCCAGGTGAGGGTACGGCAACGCTTTAGGGGGAGAGTGCATGTGAGGGCGCGGGTTAGTGTCAGCGTACGGGTTAGGATTAGGGGACGGGTGAGGGTCAGGCTTCGGGGAAGGGTTAGGGTTAGGGTTTGGGATAGGGTTAGGGTTTGGGGACGGGGACGGTTTAGGGTCCAGGTGAGGGTACGGCAACGCTTTAGGGGGAGCGTGCGTGTGAGGGCGCGGGTTAGTGTTAGCGTACGGGTTAGGATTAGGGGACGGGTGAGGGTCAGGCTTCGGGGAAGGGTTAGGGTTAGGGTTCGGGCTAGGGTTAGGGTTAGGGGACGGGGACGGTTTAGGGTCTAGGTGAGGGTACAGCAACGCTTTAGGGGGAGCGTGCGTGTGAGGGCGCGGGTTAGTGTTAGCGTACGGGTTAGGATTAGGGGACGGGTGAGGGTCAGGCTTCGGGGAAGGGTTAGGGTTAGGGTTCGGGCTAGGGTTAGGGTTAGGGGACGGGGACGGTTTAGGGTCCAGGTGAGGGTACGGCAACGCTTTAGGGGGAGCGTGCGTGTGAGGGCGCGGGTTAGTGTTAGCGTACGGGTTAGGATTAGGGCACGGGTGAGGGTCAGGCTTCGGGGAAGGGTTAGGGTTAGGGTTCGGGCTAGGGTTAGGGTTAGGGGACGGGGACGGTTTAGGGTCCAGGTGAGGGTACGGCAACGCTTTAGGGGGAGCGTGCGTGTGAGGGCGCGGGTTAGTGTTAGCGTACGGGTTAGGATTAGGGGACGGGTGAGGGTCAGGCTTCGGGGAAGGGCTAGGGTTAGGGTTCGGGCTAGGGTTAGGGTTAGGGGACGGGGACGGTTTAGGGTCCAGGTGAGGGTACGGCAACGCTTTAGGGGGAGCGTGCGTGTGAGGGCGCGGGTTAGTGTTAGCGTACGGGTTAGGATTAGGGGACGGGTGAGTGTCAGGCTTCGGGGAAGGGTAAGGGTTAGGGTTCGGGCTAGGGTTAGGGTTAGGGGACGGGGACGGTTTAGGGTCCAGGTGAGGGTACGGCAACGCTTTAGGGGGAGCGTGCGTGTGAGGGCGTGGGTTAGTGTTAGCGTACGGGTTAGGATTAGGGGACGGGTGAGGGTCAGGCTTCGGGGAAGGGTTACGCTTAGGGTTCGGGCTAGGGTTAGGGTTAGGAGACGGGGACGGTTTAGGTTCCAGGTGAGGGTACGGCAACGCTTTAGGGGGAGCGTGCGTGTGAGGGCGTGGGTTAGTGTTAGCGTACGGGTTAGGATTAGGGGACGGGTGAGGGTCAGGCTTCGGGGAAGGGTTACGCTTAGGGTTCGGGCTAGGGTTAGGGTTAGGAGACGGGGACGGTTTAGGTTCCAGGTGAGGGTACGGCAACGCTTTAGGGGGAGCGTGCGTGTGAGGGCGTGGGTTAGTGTTAGCGTACGGGTTAGGATTAGGGGACGGGTGAGGGTCAGGCTTCGGGGAAGTGTTAGGTTTAGGGTTCGGTCTAGGGTTAGGGTTAGGGGACGGGGACGGTTTAGGGTCCAGGTGAGGGTACGGCAACGCTTTAGGGGGAGCGTGCGTGTGAGGGCGCGGGTTAGTGTTAGTGTACGGGTTAGGAATAGGGGACGGGTGAGGGTCAGGCTTCGGGGAAGGGTTAGGGCTAGGGTTCGGGCTAGGGTTAGGGTTAGGGTTAGGGTTAGGGGACGGGGACGGTTTAGGGTCCAGGTGAGGGTACGGCAACGCTTTAGGGGGAGCGTGCGTGTGAGGGCGCGGGTTAGTGTTAGCGTACGGGTTAGGATTAGGGGACGGGTGAGGGTCAGGCTTCGGGGAAGGGTTAGGGTTAGGGTTCGGGCTAGGGTTAGGGTTAGGGGACGGGGACGGTTTAGGGTCCAGGTGAGGGTACGGCAACGCTTTAGGGAGAGCGTGCGTGTGAGGGCGCGGGTTAGTGTTATCGTACGGGCTAGGATTAGGGGACGGGTGAGGGTCAGGCTTCGGGGAAGGGTTAGGGTTAGGGTTCGGGCTAGGGTTAGGGTTAGGGGACGGGGATGGTTTAGGGTCCAGGTGAGGGTACGGCAACGCTTTAGGGGGAGCGTGCGTGTAAGGGCGCGGGTTAGTGTTATCGTACGGGTTAGGATTAGGGCACGGGTGAGGGTCAGGTTTCGGGGAAGGGTTAGGGTTAGGGTTCGGGCTAGGGTTAGGGTTAGGGGACGGGGACCGTTTAGGGTCCAGGTGAGGGTACGGCAACGCTTTAGGGGGAGCGTGCGTGTGAGGTCGCGGGTGGATGTTAGCGTACGGGTTAGGATTAGGGGACGGGTGAGGGTCAGGCTTCGGGGAAGGGTTAGTGTTAGGGTTCGGGCTAGGGTTAAGGTTAGGGGACGAGGACGGTTTAGGGTACAGGTGAGGGTACAGCAACGCTTTAGGTGGAGCGTGCATGTGAGGGCGCGGGTTAGTGTTAGCGTACGGGTTAGGATTAGGGGACGGGTGAGGGTCAGGCTTTGGGGAAGGGTTAGGGTTAGGGTTCGGGCTAGGGTTAGGGTTAGGGGACGGGGATGGTTTAGGGTCCAGGTGAGGGTACGGCAACGCTTTAGGGGGAGCGTGCGTGTGAGGGCGCGGGTTAGTGTTAGCGTACGGGTTAGGATTAGGGCACGGGTGAGGGTCAGGCTTCGGGGAAGGGTTAGGGCAAGTGTTCGGGCTAGGGTTAGGGTTAGGGGACGGGGACGGTTTAGGGTCCAGGTGAGGGTACGGCAACGCTTTAGGGGGAGCGTGCGTGTGAGGGCGCGGGTTAGTGTTAGCGTACGGGTTAGGATTAGGGGACGGGTGAGGGTCAGGTTTCGGGGAAGGGTTAGGGTTAGGGTCCGGGCTAGGGTTAGGGTTAGGGGACGGGGACGGTTTAGGGTCCAGGTGAGGGTACGGCAACGCTTTAGGGGGAGCGTGCGTGTGAGGGCGCGGGTTAGTGTTAGCGTACGGGTTAGGATTAGGGGACGGGTGAGGGTTAGGGTTCGGGCTAGGGTTAGGGTTAGGGGACGGGGACGGTTTAGGGTCCAGGTGAGGGTACGGCAACGCTTTAGGGGGAGCGTGCGTGTGAGGGCGCGGGTTAGTGTTAGCGTACGGGTTAGGATTAGGAGACGTGTGAGGGTCAGGCTTCGGGGAAGGGTTAGGGTTAGGGTTCGGGCTAGGGTTAGGGGCAGGGGACGGGGACGGTTTAGGGTCCAGGTGAGGGTACGGCAACGATTTAGGGGGAGCGTGCGTGTGAGGGCGAGGGTTAGTGTTAGCGTACGGGTTAGGATTAGGGGACGGGTGAGGGTCAGGCTTCGGGGAAGGGTTAGGGTTACGGTTCGGGCTAGGGTTAGGGTTAGGGGACGGGGACGGTTTAGGGTTCAGGTGAGGGTACGGCAACGCTTTAGGGGGAGCTTGCGTGTGAGGGCGCGGGTTAGTGTTAGCGTACGGGTTAGGATTAGGGGACGGGTTTGCGTCAGGCTTCGGGGAAGGGTTAGGGCAAGGGTTCGGGCTAGGGTTAGGGTTAGGGGACGTGGACGGTTTAGGGTCCAGGTGAGGGTATGGCAACGCTTTAGGGGGAGCGTGCGTGTGAGGGCGCGGGTTAGTGTTAGCGTACGGTTTAGGACTAGGGGACGGGTGAGGGTCAGGCTTCGGGGAAGGGTTAGGGCTAGGGTTCGGGCTAGGGTTAGGGTTAGGGGACGGGGACGGTTTAGGGTCCAGGTGAGGGTACGGCAACGCTTTAGGGGGAGCGTGCGTGTGAGGGCGCGGGATAGCGTTAGCGTACGGGTTAGGACTAGGGGACGGGTGAGGGTCAGGCTTCGGGGAAGGGTTAGGGCTAGGGTTCGGGCTAGGGTTAGGGTTAGGGGATGGGGACGGTTTAGGGTCCAGGTGAGGGTACGGCAACGCTTTAGGGGGAGCGTGCGTGTGAGGGCGCGGGTTAGTGTTAGCGTACGGGTTAAGATAAGGGGACGGGTGAGGGTCAGGCTTCGGGGAAGGGTTAGGGTTAGGGTTCGGGCTAGGTTTAATGTTAGGGTACGGGGACGGTTTAGGGTCCAGGTGAGGGTACGGCAACGCTTTAGGGGGAGCGTGAGTGTGAGGGCGCGGTTTAGTGTTAGCGTACGGGTTAGGATTAGGGGACGGGTGAGGGTCAGGCTTCGGGGAAGGGTTAGGGTTAGGGTTCGGGCTAGGGTTAGGGTTAGGGGACGGGGACGGTTTAGGGTCCAGGTGAGGGAACGGCAACGCTTTAGGGGGAGCGTGCGTGTGAGGGCGCGGGTTAGTGTTAGCGTACGGGTTAGGATTAGGGGACGGGTGAGGGTCAGGCTTCGGGGAAGGGTTAGGGTTAGGGTTCGGGCTAGGGTTAGGGTTAGGGGACGGGGACGGTTTAGGGTCCAGGTGTACGTACAGCAACGCTTTAGGGGGAGCATGCGTTTGAGGTCGCGGGTGGGTGTTAGCGTACGGGTTAGGATTAGGGGACGGGTGAGGGTCAGGCTTCGGGGAAGGGTTAGGGTTAGGATTCGGGCTAGGGTTAGGGTTAGGGGACGGGGACGGTTTAGGGTCCATGTGAGTGTACGGCAACGCTTTAGGGGGAGCGTGAGTGTGAGGGCGCGGGTTAGTGTTAGCGTACGGCTTAGGATTAGGGGACGGGTGAGGGTCAGGCTTCGGGGAAGGGTTAGGGTTAGGGTTCGGGCTAGGGTTAGGGTTAGGGGTAGGGGACGCTTTAGGGTCCAGGTGAGGGTACGGCAACGCTTTAGGGGGAGCGTGCGTGTGAGGGCGCGGGTTAGTGTTAGCGTACGGGTTAGGATTAGGGGACGGGTGAGGGTCAGGCTTCGGGGAAGGGTTAGGGTTAGGGTTCGGGCTAGGGTTAGGGTTAGGGGACGGGGACGGTTTAGGGTCCAGGTGAGGGTACGGCAATGCTTTAGGGGGAGCGTGCGTGTGAGGGCGCGGGTTAGTGTTAGCGTACGGGTTAGGATTAGGGGACGGGTGAGGGTCAGGCTTCGGGGAAGTGTTAGGGTTAGGGTTCGGGCTAGGGTTAGGGTTAGGGGACGGGGACGGTTTAGGGTCCAGGTGAGGGTACGGCAACGCTTTAGGGGGAGCATGCGTGTGAGGGCGCGGGTTAGTGTTAGCGTACGGGTTAGGATTAGGGGACGGGTGAGGGTCAGGCTTCGGGGAAGTGTTAGGGTTAGGGTTCGGGCTAGGGTTAGGGTTAGGGGACGGGGACGGTTTAGGGTCCAGGTGAGGGTACGGCAACGCTTTAGGGGGAGCGTGCGTGTGAGGGCGCGGGTTAGTGTTAGCGTACGGGTTAGGATTAGGGGACGGGTGAGGGTCAGGCTTCGGGGAAGGGCTAGGGTTCGGGTTCGGGCTAGGGTTAGGGTTAGGGGACGGGGACGGTTTAGGGTCCAGGTGAGGGTACGGCAACGCTTTAGGGGGAGCGTGCGTGTGAGGGCGCGGGTTAGTGTTAGCGTACGGGTTAGGATTAGGGGACGGGTGAGGGTCAGGCTTCGGGGAAGGGTAAGGGTTAGGGTTCGGGCTAGGGTTAGGGTTAGGGGACGGGGACGGTTTAGGGTCCAGGTGAGGGTACGGCAACGCTTTAGGGGGAGCGTGCGTGTGAGGGCGTGGGTTAGTGTTAGCGTACGGGTTAGGATTAGGGGACGGGTGAGGGTCAGGCTTCGGGGAAGGGTTACGCTTAGGGTTCGGGCTAGGGTTAGGGTTAGGAGACGGGGACGGTTTAGGTTCCAGGTGAGGGTACGGCAACGCTTTAGGGGGAGCGTGCGTGTGAGGGCGTGGGTTAGTGTTAGCGTACGGGTTAGGATTAGGGGACGGGTGAGGGTCAGGCTTCGGGGAAGTGTTAGGTTTAGGGTTCGGTCTAGGGTTAGGGTTAGGGGACGGGGACGGTTTAGGGTCCAGGTGAGGGTACGGCAACGCTTTAGGGGGAGCGTGCGTGTGAGGGCGCGGGTTAGTGTTAGTGTACGGGTTAGGAATAGGGGACGGGTGAGGGTCAGGCTTCGGGGAAGGGTTAGGGCTAGGGTTCGGGCTAGGGTTAGGGTTAGGGTTAGGGTTAGGGGACGGGGACGGTTTAGGGTCCAGGTGAGGGTACGGCAACGCTTTAGGGGGAGCGTGCGTGTGAGGGCGCGGGTTAGTGTTAGCGTACGGGTTAGGATTAGGGGACGGGTGAGGGTCAGGCTTCGGGGAAGGGTTAGGGTTAGGGTTCGGGCTAGGGTTAGGGTTAGGGGACGGGGACGGTTTAGGGTCCAGGTGAGGGTACGGCAACGCTTTAGGGGGAGCGTGCGTGTGAGGGCGCGGGTTAGTGTTATCGTACGGGCTAGGATTAGGGGACTGGTGAGGGTCAGGCTTCGGGGAAGGGTTAGGGTTAGGGTTCGGGCTAGGGTTAGGGTTAGGGGACGGGGATGGTTTAGGGTCCAGGTGAGGGTACGGCAACGCTTTAGGGGGAGCGTGCGTGTAAGGGCGCGGGTTAGTGTTATCGTACGGGTTAGGATTAGGGCACGGGTGAGGGTCAGGTTTCGGGGAAGGGTTAGGGTTAGGGTTCGGGCTAGGGTTAGGGTTAGGGGACGGGGACCGTTTAGGGTCCAGGTGAGGGTACGGCAACGCTTTAGGGGGAGCGTGCGTGTGAGGTCGCGGGTGGATGTTAGCGTACGGGTTAGGATTAGGGGACGGGTGAGGGTCAGGCTTCGGGGAAGGGTTAGTGTTAGGGTTCGGGCTAGGGTTAGGGTTAGGGGACGAGGACGGTTTAGGGTACAGGTGAGGGTACAGCAACGCTTTAGGTGGAGCGTGCGTGTGAGGGCGCGGGTTAGTGTTAGCGTACGGGTTAGGATTAGGGGACGGGTGAGGGTCAGGCTTTGGGGAAGGGTTAGGGTTAGGGTTCGGGCTAGGGTTAGGGTTAGGGGACGGGGATGGTTTAGGGTCCAGGTGAGGGTACGGCAACGCTTTAGGGGGAGCGTGCGTGTGAGGGCGCGGGTTAGTGTTAGCGTACGGGTTAGGATTAGGGCACGGGTGAGGGTCAGGCTTCGGGGAAGGGTTAGGGCAAGTGTTCGGGCTAGGGTTAGGGTTAGGGGACGGGGACGGTTTAGGGTCCAGGTGAGGGTACGGCAACGCTTTAGGGGGAGCGTGCGTGTGAGGGCGCGGGTTAGTGTTAGCGTACGGGTTAGGATTAGGGGACGGGTGAGGGTCAGGTTTCGGGGAAGGGTTAGGGTTAGGGTCCGGGCTAGGGTTAGGGTTAGGGGACGGGGACGGTTTAGGGTCCAGGTGAGGGTACGGCAACGCTTTAGGGGGAGCGTGCGTGTGAGGGAGCGGGTTAGTGTTAGCGTACGGGTTAGGATTAGGGGACGGGTGAGGGTTAGGGTTCGGGCTAGGGTTAGGGTTAGGGGACGGGGACGGTTTAGGGTCCAGGTGAGGGTACGGCAACGCTTTAGGGGGAGCGTGCGTGTGAGGGCGCGGGTTAGTGTTAGCGTACGGGTTAGGATTAGGAGACGTGTGAGGGTCAGGCTTCGGGGAAGGGTTAGGGTTAGGGTTCGGGCTAGGGTTAGGGGCAGGGGACGGGGACGGTTTAGGGTCCAGGTGAGGGTACGGCAACGCTTTAGGGGGAGCGTGCGTGTGAGGGCGCGGATTAGTGTTAGCGTATGGGTTAGGATTAGGGGACGGGTGAGGGTCAGGCTTCGGGGAAGGGTTAGGGTTAGGGTTCGGGCTAGGGTTAGGGTTAGGGGACGGGGACGGTTTAGGGTCCAGGTGAGGGTACGACAACGCTTTAGGGGGAGCGTGCGTGTGAGGGCGCGGGTTAGTGTTAGCGTACGGGTTAAGATAAGGGGACGGGTGAGGGTCAGGCTTCGGGGAAGGGTTAGGGTTAGGGTTCGGGCTAGGTTTAATGTTAGGGTACGGGGACGGTTTAGGGTCCAGGTGAGGGTACGGCAACGCTTTAGGGGGAGCGTGAGTGTGAGGGCGCGGTTTAGTGTTAGCGTACGGGTTAGGATTAGGGGACGGGTGAGGGTCAGGCTTCGGGGAAGGGTTAGGGTTAGGGTTCGGGCTAGGGTTAGGGTTAGGGGACGGGGACGGTTTAGGGTCCAGGTGAGGGAACGGCAACGCTTTAGGGGGAGCGTGCGTGTGAGGGCGCGGGTTAGTGTTAGCGTACGGGTTAGGATTAGGGGACGGGTGAGGGTCAGGCTTCGGGGAAGGGTTAGGGTTAGGGTTCGGGCTAGGGTTAGGGTTAGGGGACGGGGACGGTTTAGGGTCCAGGTGTACGTACAGCAACGCTTTAGGGGGAGCATGCGTTTGAGGTCGCGGGTGGGTGTTAGCGTACGGGTTAGGATTAGGGGACGGGTGAGGGTCAGGCTTCGGGGAAGTGTTAGGGTTAGGGTTCGGGCTAGGGTTAGGGTTAGGGGACGGGGACGGTTTAGGGTCCAGGTGAGGGTGCGGCAACGCTTTAGGGGGAGCGTGCGTGTGAGGGCGCGGGTTAGTGTTAGCGTACGGGTTAGGATTAGGGGACGGGTGAGGGTCAGGCTTCGGGGAAGTGTTAGGGTTAGGGTTCGGGCTAGGGTTAGGGTTAGGGGACGGGGACGGTTTAGGGTCCAGGTGAGGGTACGGCAACGCTTTAGGGGGAGCGTGCGTGTGAGGGCGCGGGTTAGTGTTAGCGTACGGGTTAGGATTAGGGGACGGGTGAGGGTCAGGCTTCTGGGAAGGGTTAGGGCTAGGGTTCGGGCTAGTGTTAGGGTTAGGGGACGGGGACGGTTTAGGGTCCAGGTGAGGGTACGGCAACGCTTTAGGGGGAGCGTGCGTGTGAGGCGCGGGTTAGTGTTAGCATACGGGTTAGGATTAGAGGACGGGTGAGGGTCAGGCTTCGGGGAAGGGTTAGGGTTAGGGTTCGGGCTAGGGTCAGGGTTAGGGGACGGGGACGGTTTAGGTTCCAGGTGAGGGTACGGCAACGCTTTAGGGGGAGCGTGCGTGTGAGGGCGCGGGTTAGTGTTAGCGTACAGGTTAGGATTAGGGCACTGGTGAGGGTCAGGCTTCGGGGAAGGGTTAGGGTTAGGGTTCGGGCTAGGGTTAGGGTTAGGGGACGGGGACGGTTTAGGGTCCAGGTGAGGGTACGACAACGCTTTAGGGGGAGCGTGCGTGTGAGGGCGCGGGTTAGTGTTAGCGTACGGGTTAGGATTAGGGGACGGGTGAGGGTCAGGCTTCGGGGAAGGGTTAGGGTTAGGGTTCGGGCTAGGGTTAGGGTTAGGGGACGGGGACGGTTTAGGGTCCAGGTGAGGGTACGACAACGCTTTAGGTGGAGCGTGCATGTGAGGGCGCGGGGTAGTGTTAGCGTACGGGTTAGGATTAGGGGACGGTTGAGGGTCAGGCTTCGGGGAAGGGTTAGGGTTAGGGTTCGGGCTAGGGTTAGGGTTAGGGGACGGGGACGCTTTAGGGTCCAGGTGAGGGTCCGGCAACGCTTTAGGGGGAGCGTGCGTGTGAGCGTGCGGGAGGGTGTTAGCGTACGGGTTAGGATTAGGGGACGGGTGAGGGTCAGGCTTCGGGGAAGAGTTAGGGTTAGGGTTCGGGCTAGGGTTAGGGTTAGGGGACGGGGACGGTTTAGGGTCCAGGTGAGGGTACGGCAACGCTTTAGGGGGGAGCGTGCGTGTGAGGGCGCGGGTTAGAGTTAGCGTACGGGTTAGGATTAGGGGACGGGTGAGGGTCAGGCTTCGGGGAAGGGTTAGGGTTAGGGTTCGGGCTAGGGTTAGGGTTAGGGGACGGGGACGGTTTAGGGTCCAGGTGAGGGTACGGCAACGCTTTAGGGGGAGCGTGCGTGTGAGGGCTCGGTTTAGTGTTAGCGTACGGGTTAGTATTAGGGCACGGGTGAGGGTCAGGCTTCGGGAAAGGGTTAGGGCTAGGTTTCGGGCTAGGGTTAGGGTTAGGGGACGGGGACGGTTTAGGGTCCAGGTGAGGGTACGGCAACGCTGTAGGGGGAGCGTGCGTGTGAGGGCGCGGGTTAGTGTTAGCATACGGGTTAGGATTAGGGGACGGGTGAGGGTCAGGCTTCGGGGAAGGGTTAGGGTTAGGGTTCGGGCTAGGGTTAGGGTTAGGGGACGGGGACGGTTTAGGGTCCAGGTGAGGGTACGGCAACGCTTTAGGGGGAGCGTGCATGTGAGGGCACGGGTTAGTGTTAGCGTACGGGTTAGGATTAGGGGACGGGTGAGGGGCAGGCTTCGGGGAAGGGTTAGGGTTAGGGTTCGGGCTATGGTTAGCGTTAGGGGACGGGGACGGTTTAGGGTCCAGGTGAGGGTAGGGCAACGCTTTAGGGGGAGCGTGCGTGTGAGGGCGCGGGTTAGTGTTAGCGTACGGGTTAGGATTAGGGCACGGGTGAGGGTCAGGCTTCGGGGAAGGGTTAGGGCTAGGTTTCGGGCTAGGGTTAGGGTTAGGGGACGGGGACGGTTTAGGGTCCAGGTGAGGGTACGGCAACGCTTTAGGGGGAGCGTGCGTGTGAGGGCGCGGGTTAGTGTTATCGTACGGGTTAGGATTAGGGGACGGGTGAGGGTCAGGCTTCGGGGAAGGGTTAGGGTTAGGGTTCGGGCTAGGGTTAGGGTTAGGGGACGGGGACGGTTTAGGGTCCAGGTGAGGGTTCGGCAACGCTTTAGGGGGAGCGTGCGTGTGAGGGCGCGGGTTAGTGTTAGCGTACGGGTTAGGATTAGGGGACGGGTGAGGGTCAGGCTTCGGGGAAGGGTTAGGGTTAGGGTTTGGGCTAGGTTTAGGGTTAGGGGACGGGGATGGTTTAGGGTCCAGGTGAGGGTACGGCAACGCTTTAGGGGGAGCGTGCGTGTGAGTGCGCGGGTTAGTGTTAGCGTACGGGTTAGGATTAGGGGACGGGTGAGGGTCAGGCTTCGGGGAAGTGTTAGGGTTAGGGTTCGGGCTAGGGTTAGGGTTAGAGGACGGGGACGGTTTAGGGTCCAGGTGAGGGTACGGCAACGCTTTAGGGGGACCGTGAGTGTGAGGGCGCGGGTTAGTGTTAGCGTACGGGTTAGGATTAGGGGATGGGTGAGGGTCAGGCTTCTGGAAAGGGTTAGGGTTGGAGTTCGGGCTAGGGTTAGGGTTAGGGGACGGGGACGGTTTAGGGTCCAGGTGAGGGTACGGCAACGCTTTAGGGGGAGCGTGCGTGTGAGGGCGCGGGTTAGTGTTAGCCTACGGGTTAGGATTAGAGGACGGGTGAGGGTCAGGCTTCGGGGAAGGGTTAGGGTTAGGGTTCGGGCTAGGGTTAGGGTTAGGGACAGGGACGGTTTAGGGTCCAGGTGAGGGTACGGCAACGCTTTAGGGGGAGCGTGCGTGTGAGGGCGCGGGTTAGTGTTAGCGTACGGGTTAGGATTAGGGCACGGGTGAGGGTCAGGCTTCGGGGAAGGGTTAGGGTTAGGGTTCGGGCTAGGGTTAGGGTTAAGGGACGGGGACGGTTTAAGGTCCAGGTGAGGGTACGCAACGCTTTAGGGGGAGCGTGCGTGTGAGGGCACGGGTTAGTGTTAGCGTACGGGTTAGGTTTAGGGGACGGGTGAGGGGCAGGCTTCGGGGAAGTTTTAGGGTTAGGGTTCGGGCTAGGGTTAGGGTTAGGGGACGGGGACGGTTTAGGGTCCAGGTGAGGGTACGGCAACGCTGTAGGGGGAGCGTGCGTGTGAGGGCGCGGGTTAGTGTTAGCGTACGGGTTAGGATTAGGGGACGGGTGAGGGGCAGGCTTCGGGGAAGGGTTAGGGTTAGGGTTCGGGCTATGGTTAGGGTTAGGGGACGGGGACGGTTTAGGGTCCAGGTGAGGGTACGGCAACGCTTTAGGGGGAGCGTGCGTGTGAGGGCGCGGGTTAGTGTTAGCGTACGGGTTAGGATTAGGGCACGGGTGAGGGTCAGGCTTCGGGGAAGGGTTAGGGTTAGGGTTTGGGCTAGGTTTAGGGTTAGGGGACGGGGATGGTTTAGGGTCCAGGTGAGGGTACGGCAACGCTTTAGGGGGAGCGTGCGTGTGAGTGCGCGGGTTAGTGTTAGCGTACGGGTTAGGATTAGGGGACGGGTGAGGGTCAGGCTTCGGGGAAGTGTTAGGGTTAGGGTTCGGGCTAGGGTTAGGGTTAGAGGACGGGGACGGTTTAGGGTCCAGGTGAGGGTACGGCAACGCTTTAGGGGGACCGTGAGTGTGAGGGCGCGGGTTAGTGTTAGCGTACGGGTTAGGATTAGGGGATGGGTGAGGGTCAGGCTTCTGGAAAGGGTTAGGGTTGGAGTTCGGGCTAGGGTTAGGGTTAGGGGACGGGGACGGTTTAGGGTCCAGGTGAGGGTACGGCAACGCTTTAGGGGGAGCGTGCGTGTGAGGGCGCGGGTTAGTGTTAGCCTACGGGTTAGGATTAGAGGACGGGTGAGGGTCAGGCTTCGGGGAAGGGTTAGGGTTAGGGTTCGGGCTAGGGTTAGGGTTAGGGACAGGGACGGTTTAGGGTCCAGGTGAGGGTACGGCAACGCTTTAGGGGGAGCGTGCGTGTGAGGGCGCGGGTTAGTGTTAGCGTACGGGTTAGGATTAGGGCACGGGTGAGGGTCAGGCTTCGGGGAAGGGTTAGGGTTAGGGTTCGGGCTAGGGTTAGGGTTAAGGGACGGGGACGATTTAAGGTCCAGGTGAGGGTACGCAACGCTTTAGGGGGAGCGTGCGTGTGAGGGCACGGGTTAGTGTTAGCGTACGGGTTAGGTTTAGGGGACGGGTGAGGGGCAGGCTTCGGGGAAGTTTTAAGGTTAGGGTTCGGGCTAGGGTTAGGGTTAGGGGACGGGGACGGTTTAGGGTCCAGGTGAGGGTACGGCAACGCTGTAGGGGGAGCGTGCGTGTG
Source organism: Delphinus delphis (assembly GCF_949987515.2). NCBI lineage: Eukaryota > Metazoa > Chordata > Mammalia > Artiodactyla > Delphinidae > Delphinus > Delphinus delphis. The sequence continues at coordinate 400,226 of NW_027192799.1, read as the reverse complement.
AGGGCGCGGGTTAGTGTTAGCGTACGGGTTAGGATTAGGGGACGGGTGAGGGTCAGGCTTCGGGGAAGGGTTAGGGTTAGGGTTCGGGCTAGGGTTAGGGTTAGGGGACGGGGACGGTTTAGGGTCCAGGTGAGGGTATGGCAACGCTTTAGGGGGAGCGTGCGTGTGAGGGCACGGGTTAGTGTTAGCGTACGGGTTAGGATTAGGGGACGGGTGAGGGGCAGGCTTCGGGGAAGGGTTAGGGTTAGGGTTCGGGCTATGGTTAGGGTTAGGGGACGGGGACGGTTTAGGGTCCAGGTGAGGGTACGGCAACGCTTTAGGGGGAGCGTGCGTGTGAGGGCGCGGGTTAGTGTTAGCGTACGGGTTAGGATTAGGGCACGGGTGAGGGTCAGGCTTCGGGGAAGGGTTAGGTTCAGGGTTCGGGCTAGGGTTAGGGTTAGGGGACGGGGACGGTTTAGGGTCCAGGTGAGGGTATGGCAATGCTTTAGGGGGAGCGTGCGTGTGAGGGCGCGGGTTAGTGTTATCGTACGGGTTAGGATTAGGGGACGGGTGAGGGTCAGGCTTCGGGGAAGGGTTAGGGTTAGGGTTCGGGCTAGGGTTAGGGTTAGGGGACGGGGACGGTTTAGGGTCCAGGTGAGGGTACGGCAACGCTTTAGGGGGAGCGTGCGTGTGAGGGCGCGGGTTAGTGTTAGCGTACGGGTTAGGATTAGGGGATGGGTGAGGGTCAGGCTTCGGGGAAGGGTTAGGGTTAGGGTTTGGGCTAGGGTTAGGGTTAGGGGATGGGGATGGTTTAGGGTCCAGGTGAGGGTATGGCAACGCTTTAGGGGGAGCGTGCGTGTGAGTGCGCGGGTTAGTGTTAGCGTACGGGTTAGGATTAGGGGACGGGTGAGGGTCAGGCTTCGGGGAAGGGTTAGGGTTAGGGTTCGGGCTAGGGTTAGGTTTAGAGGATGGGGACGGTTTAGGGTCCAGGTGAAGGTACGGCAACGCTTTAGGGGGAGCGTGCGTGTGAGGGCGCGGGTTAGTGTTAGCGTACGGGTTAGGATTAGGGGACGGGTGAGGGTCAGGCTTCGGGGAAGGGTTAGGGTTAGGGTTCGGGCTAGGGTTAGGGTTAGGGGACGGGGACGGTTTAGGGTCCAGGTGAGGGTATGGCAACGCTTTAGGGGGAGCGTGCGTGTGAGGGCACGGGTTAGTGTTAGCGTACGGGTTAGGATTAGGGGACGGGTGAGGGGCAGGCTTCGGGGAAGGGTTAGGGTTAGGGTTCGGGCTATGGTTAGGGTTAGGGGACGGGGACGGTTTAGGGTCCAGGTGAGGGTATGGCAACGCTTTAGGGGGAGCGTGCGTGTGAGGGCGCGGGTTAGTGTTAGCGTACGGGTTAGGATTAGGGGACGGGTGAGGGTCAGGCTTCGGGGAAGGGTTAGGGTTAGGGTTCGGGCTAGGGTTAGGGTTAGGGACAGGGACGGTTTAGGGTCCAGGTGAGGGTACGGCAACGCTTTAGGGGGAGCGTGCGTGTGAGGGCGCGGGTTAGTGTTAGCGTACGGGTTAGGATTAGGGCACGGGTGAGGGTCAGGCTTCGGGGAAGGGTTAGGGTTAGGGTTCGGGCTAGGGTTAGGGTTAAGGGACGGGGACGATTTAAGGTCCAGGTGAGGGTACGCAACGCTTTAGGGGGAGCGTGCGTGTGAGGGCACGGGTTAGTGTTAGCGTACGGGTTAGGTTTAGGGGACGGGTGAGGGGCAGGCTTCGGGGAAGTTTTAAGGTTAGGGTTCGGGCTAGGGTTAGGGTTAGGGGACGGGGACGGTTTAGGGTCCAGGTGAGGGTACGGCAACGCTGTAGGGGGAGCGTGCGTGTGAGGGCGCGGGTTAGTGTTAGCGTACGGGTTAGGATTAGGGGACGGGTGAGGGTCAGGCTTCGGGGAAGGGTTAGGGTTAGGGTTCGGGCTAGGGTTAGGGTTAGGGGACGGGGACGGTTTAGGGTCCAGGTGAGGGTATGGCAACGCTTTAGGGGGAGCGTGCGTGTGAGGGCACGGGTTAGTGTTAGCGTACGGGTTAGGATTAGGGGACGGGTGAGGGGCAGGCTTCGGGGAAGGGTTAGGGTTAGGGTTCGGGCTATGGTTAGGGTTAGGGGACGGGGACGGTTTAGGGTCCAGGTGAGGGTACGGCAACGCTTTAGGGGGAGCGTGCGTGTGAGGGCGCGGGTTAGTGTTAGCGTACGGGTTAGGATTAGGGCACGGGTGAGGGTCAGGCTTCGGGGAAGGGTTAGGTTCAGGGTTCGGGCTAGGGTTAGGGTTAGGGGACGGGGACGGTTTAGGGTCCAGGTGAGGGTATGGCAATGCTTTAGGGGGAGCGTGCGTGTGAGGGCGCGGGTTAGTGTTATCGTACGGGTTAGGATTAGGGGACGGGTGAGGGTCAGGCTTCGGGGAAGGGTTAGGGTTAGGGTTCGGGCTAGGGTTAGGGTTAGGGGACGGGGACGGTTTAGGGTCCAGGTGAGGGTACGGCAACGCTTTAGGGGGAGCGTGCGTGTGAGGGCGCGGGTTAGTGTTAGCGTACGGGTTAGGATTAGGGGATGGGTGAGGGTCAGGCTTCGGGGAAGGGTTAGGGTTAGGGTTTGGGCTAGGGTTAGGGTTAGGGGATGGGGATGGTTTAGGGTCCAGGTGAGAGTATGGCAACGCTTTAGGGGGAGCGTGCGTGTGAGTGCGCGGGTTAGTGTTAGCGTACGGGTTAGGATTAGGGGACGGGTGAGGGTCAGGCTTCGGGGAAGGGTTAGGGTTAGGGTTCGGGCTAGGGTTAGGTTTAGAGGATGGGGACGGTTTAGGGTCCAGGTGAAGGTACGGCAACGCTTTAGGGGGAGCGTGCGTGTGAGGGCGCGGGTTAGTGTTAGCGTACGGGTTAGGATTAGGGGACGGGTGAGGGTCAGGCTTCGGGGAAGGGTTAGGGTTAGGGTTCGGGCTAGGGTTAGGGTTGGGGGACGGGGACGGTTTAGGGTCCAGGTGAGGGTACGGCAACGCTTTAGGGGGAGCGTGCGTGTGAGGGCGCGGGTTAGTGTTAGCCTACGGGTTAGGATTAGAGGACGGGTGAGGGTCAGGCTTCGGGGAAGGGTTAGGGTTAGGGTTCGGGCTAGGGTTAGGGTTAGGGACGGGGACGGTTTAGGGTCCAGGTGAGGGTACGGCAATGCTTTAGGGGGAGCGTGCGTGTGAGGGCGCAGGTTAGTGTTAGCGTACGGGTTAGGATTAGGGCACGGGTGAGGGTCAGGCTTCGGGGAAGGGTTAGGGTTAGGGTTCGGGCTAGGGTTAGGGTTAGCCGACGGGGACGGTTTAGGGTCCAGGTGAGGGTACGACAACGCTTTAGGGGGAGCGTGCGTGTGAGGGCGCGGGTTAGTGTTAGCGTACGGGTTAGGATTAGGGGGCGGGTGAGGGTCAGGCTTCGGGGAAGGGTTAGGGCTAGGTTTCGGGATAGGGTTAGGGTTAGGGGACGGGGACGGTTTAGGGTCCAGGTGAGGGTACGGCAACGCTTTAGGGGGAGCGTGCGTGTGAGGGCGCGGGTTAGTGTTATCGTACGGGTTAGGATTAGGGGACGGGTGAGGGTCAGGCTTCGGGGAAGGGTTAGGGTTAGGGTTCGGGCTAGGGTTAGGGTTAGGGGACGGGGACGGTTTAGGGTCCAGGTGAGGGTACGGCAACGCTTTAGGGGGAGCGTGCGTGTGAGGGCGCGGGTTAGTGTTAGCGTACGGGTTAGGATTAGGGGACGGGTGAGGGTCAGGCTTCGGGGAAGGGTTAGGGTTAGGGTTTGGGCTAGGTTTAGGGTTAGGGGACGGGGATGGTTTAGGGTCCAGGTGAGGGTACGGCAACGCTTTAGGGGGAGCGTGCGTGTGAGTGCGCGGGTTAGTGTTAGCGTACGGGTTAGGATTAGGGGACGGGTGAGGGTCAGGCTTCGGGGAAGTGTTAGGGTTAGGGTTCGGGCTAGGGTTAGGGTTAGAGGACGGGGACGGTTTAGGGTCCAGGTGAGGGTACGGCAACGCTTTAGGGGGACCGTGAGTGTGAGGGCGCGGGCTAGTGTTAGCGTACGGGTTAGGATTAGCGGATGGGTGAGGGTCAGGCTTCTGGAAAGGGTTAGGGTTAGAGTTCGGGCTAGGGTTAGGGTTAGGGGACGGGGACGGTTTAGGGTCCAGGTGAGGGTACGGCAACGCTTTAGGGGGAGCGTGCGTGTGAGGGCGCGGGTTAGTGTTAGCCTACGGGTTAGGATTAGAGGACGGGTGAGGGTCAGGCTTTGGGAAGGGTTAGGGTTAGGGTTCGGGCTAGGGTTAGGGTTAGGGACAGGGACGGTTTAGGGTCCAGGTGAGGGTACGGCAACGCTTTAGGGGGAGCGTGCGTGTGAGGGCGCGGGTTAGTGTTAGCGTACGGGTTAGGATTAGGGCACGGGTGAGGGTCAGGCTTCGGGGAAGGGTTAGGGTTAGGGTTCGGGCTAGGGTTAGGGTTAAGGGACGGGGACGGTTTAAGGTCCAGGTGAGGGTACGCAACGCTTTAGGGGGAGCGTGCGTGTGAGGGCACGGGTTAGTGTTAGCGTACGGGTTAGGATTAGGGGACGGGTGAGGGGCAGGCTTCGGGGAAGGGTTAGGGTTAGGGTTCGGGCTATGGTTAGGGTTAGGGGACGGGGACGGTTTAGGGTCCAGGTGAGGGTACGGCAACGCTTTAGGGGGAGCGTGCGTGTGAGGGCGCGGGTTAGTGTTAGCGTACGGGTTAGGATTAGGGCACGGGTGAGGGTCAGGCTTCGGGGAAGGGTTAGGGCTAGGTTTCGGGCTAGGGTTAGGGTTAGGGGACGGGGACGGTTTAGGGTCCAGGTGAGGGTATGGCAATGCTTTAGGGGGAGCGTGCGTGTGAGGGCGCGGGTTAGTGTTATCGTACGGGTTAGGATTAGGGGACGGGTGAGGGTCAGGCTTCGGGGAAGGGTTAGGGTTAGGGTTCGGGCTAGGGTTAGGGTTAGGGGACGGGGACGGTTTAGGGTCCAGGTGAGGGTACGGCAACGCTTTAGGGGGAGCGTGCGTGTGAGGGCGCGGGTTAGTGTTAGCGTACGGGTTAGGATTAGGGGACGGGTGAGGGTCAGGCTTCGGGGAAGGGTTAGGGTTAGGGTTTGGGCTAGGGTTAGGGTTAGGGGATGGGGATGGTTTAGGGTCCAGGTGAGGGTACGGCAACGCTTTAGGGGGAGCGTGCGTGTGAGTGCGCGGGTTAGTGTTAGCGTACGGGTTAGGATTAGGGGACGGGTGAGGGTCAGGCTTCGGGGAAGGGTTAGGGTTAGGGTTCGGGCTAGGGTTAGGGTTAGAGGATGGGGACGGTTTAGGGTCCAGGTGAGGGTACGGCAACGCTTTAGGGGGAGCGTGCGTGTGAGGGCGCGGGTTAGTGTTAGCGTACGGGTTAGGATTAGGGGACGGGTGAGGGTCAGGCTTCGGGGAAGGGTTAGGGTTAGAGTTCGGGCTAGGGTTAGGGTTAGGGGACGGGGACGGTTTAGGGTCCAGGTGAGGGTACGGCAACGCTTTAGGGGGAGCGTGCGTGTGAGGGCGCGGGTTAGTGTTAGCGTACGGGTTAGGATTAGGGCACGGGTGAGGGTCAGGCTTCGGGGAAGGGTTAGGGTTAGGGTTCGGGCTAGGGTTAGGGTTAGGGGACGGGGACGGTTTAGGGTCCAGGTGAGGGTACGGCAACGCTTTAGGGGGAGCGTGCGTGTGAGGGCGCGGGTTAGTGTTAGCGTACGGGTTAGGATTAGGGGACGGGTGAGGGTCAGGCTTCGGGGAAGGGTTAGGGTTAGGGTTCGGGCTAGGGTTAGGGTTAGGGGACGGGGACGGTTTAGGGTCCAGGTGAGGGTACGACAACGCTTTAGGGGGAGCGTGCGTGTGAGGGCGCGGGTTAGTGTTAGCCTACGGGTTAGGATTAGAGGACGGGTGAGGGTCAGGCTTCGGGGAAGGGTTAGGGTTAGGGTTCGGGCTAGGGTTAGGGTTAGGGATGGGGACGGTTTAGGGTCCAGGTGAGGGTACGGCAACGCTTTAGGGGGAGCGTGCGTGTGAGGGCGCGGGTTAGTGTTAGCGTACGGGTTAGGATTAGGGCACGGGTGAGGGTCAGGCTTCGGGGAAGGGTTAGGGTTAGGGTTCGGGCTAGGGTTAGGGTTAGGGGACGGGGACGGTTTAGGGTCCAGGTGAGGGTACGACAACGCTTTAGGGGGAGCCTGCGTGTGAGGGCGCGGGTTAGTGTTAGCCTACGGGTTAGGATTAGAGGACGGGTGAGGGTCAGGCTTCGGGGAAGGGTTAGGGTTAGGGTTTGGGCTAGGTTTAGGGTTAGGGGACGGGGATGGTTTAGGGTCCAGGTGAGGGTACGGCAACGCTTTAGGGGGAGCGTGCGTGTGAGTGCGCGGGTTAGTGTTAGCGTACGGGTTAGGATTAGGGGACGGGTGAGGGTCAGGCTTCGGGGAAGGGTTAGGGTTAGGGTTCGGGCTAGGGTTAGGGTTAGAGGACGGGGACGGTTTAGGGTCCAGGTGAGGGTACGGCAACGCTTTAGGGGGACCGTGAGTGTGAGGGCGCGGGTTAGTGTTAGCGTACGGGTTAGGATTAGAGGATGGGTGAGGGTCAGGCTTCGGGGAAGGGTTAGGGTTAGAGTTCGGGCTAGGGTTAGGGTTAGGGGACGGGGACGGTTTAGGGTCCAGGTGAGGGTACGGCAACGCTTTAGGGGGAGCGTGTGTGTGAGGGCGCGGGTTAGTGTTAGCCTACGGGTTAGGATTAGAGGACGGGTGAGGGTCAGGCTTCGGGGAAGGGTTAGGGTTAGGGTTCGGGCTAGGGTTAGGGTTAGGGACGGGGACGGTTTAGGGTCCAGGTGAGGGTACGGCAACGCTTTAGGGGGAGCGTGCGTGTGAGGGCGCGGGTTAGTGTTAGCGTACGGGTTAGGATTAGGGCACGGGTGAGGGTCAGGCTTCGGGGAAGGGTTAGGGTTAGGGTTCGGGCTAGGGTTAGGGTTAGGGGACGGGGACGGTTTAGGGTCCAGGTGAGGGTACGGCAACGCTTTAGGGGGAGCGTGCGTGTGAGGGCACGGGTTAGTGTTAGCGTACGGGTTAGGATTAGGGGACGGGTGAGGGGCAGGCTTCGGGGAAGTTTTAGGGTTAGGGTTCGGGCTAGGGTTAGGGTTAGGGGACGGGGACGGTTTAGGTTCCAGGTGAGGGTACGGCAACGCTGTAGGGGGAGCGTGCGTGTGAGGGCGCGGGTTAGTGTTAGCGTACGGGTTAGGATTAGGGGACGGGTGAGGGTCAGGCTTCGGGGAAGGGTTAGGGTTAGGGTTCGGGCTAGGGTTAGGGTTAGGGGACGGGGACGGTTTAGGGTCCAGGTGAGGGTATGGCAACGCTTTAGGGGGAGCGTGCGTGTGAGGGCACGGGTTAGTGTTAGCGTACGGGTTAGGATTAGGGGACGGGTGAGGGGCAGGCTTCGGGGAAGGGTTAGGGTTAGGGTTCGGGCTATGGTTAGGGTTAGGGGACGGGGACGGTTTAGGGTCCAGGTGAGGGTACGGCAACGCTTTAGGGGGAGCGTGTGTGTGAGGGCGCGGGTTAGTGTTAGTGTACGGGTTAGGATTAGGGCACGGGTGAGGGTCAGGCTTCGGGGAAGGGTTAGGGCTAGGTTTCGGGCTAGGGTTAGGGTTAGGGGACGGGGACGGTTTAGGGTCCAGGTGAGGGTACGGCAACGCTTTAGGTGGAGCGTGCGTGTGAGGGCGCGGGTTAGTGTTATCGTACGGGTTAGGATTAGGGGACGGGTGAGGGTCAGGCTTCGGGGAAGGGTTAGGGTTAGGGTTCGGGCTAGGGTTAGGGTTAGGGGACGGGGACGGTTTAGGGTCCAGGTGAGGGTACGGCAACGCTTTAGGGGGAGCGTGCGTGTGAGGGCGCGGGTTAGTGTTAGCGTACGGGTTAGGATTAGGGGACGGGTGAGGGTCAGGCTTCGGGGAAGGGTTAGGGTTAGGGTTTGGGCTAGGGTTAGGGTTAGGGGATGGGGATGGTTTAGGGTCCAGGTGAGGGTACGGCAACGCTTTAGGGGGAGCGTGCGTGTGAGTGCGTGGGTTAGTGTTAGCGTACGGGTTAGGATTAGGGGACGGGTGAGGGTCAGGCTTCGGGGAAGGGTTAGGGTTAGGGTTCGGGCTAGGGTTAGGGTTAGAGGACGGGGACGGTTTAGGGTCCAGGTGAGGGTACGGCAACGCTTTAGGGGGAGCGTGCGTGTGAGGGCGCGGGTTAGTGTTAGCGTACGGGTTAGGATTAGGGGACGGGTGAGGGTCAGGCTTCGGGGAAGGGTTAGGGTTAGAGTTCGGGCTAGGGTTAGGGTTAGGGGACGGGGACGGTTTAGGGTCCAGGTGAGGGTACGGCAACGCTTTAGGGGGAGCGTGCGTGTGAGGGCGCGGGTTAGTGTTAGCCTACGGGTTAGGATTAGAGGACGGGTGAGGGTCAGGCTTCGGGGAAGGGTTAGGGTTAGGGTTCGGGCTAGGGTTAGGGTTAGGGACGGGGACGGTTTAGGGTCCAGGTGAGGGTACGGCAACGCTTTAGGGGGAGCGTGCGTGTGAGGGCGCGGGTTAGTGTTAGCGTACGGGTTAGGATTAGGGCACGGGTGAGGGTCAGGCTTCGGGGAAGGGTTAGGGTTAGGGTTCGGGATAGGGATAGGGTTAGGGGACGGGGACGGTTTAGGGTCCAGGTGAGGGTACGACAACGCTTTAGGGGGAGCGTGCGTGTGAGGGCGCGGGTTAGTGTTAGCCTACGGGTTAGGATTAGAGGACGGGTGAGGGTCAGGCTTCGGGGAAGGGTTAGGGTTAGATTTCGGGCTAGGGTTAGGGTTAGGGACGGGGACGGTTTAGAGTCCAGGTGAGGGTACTGCAACGCTTTAGGGGGAGCGTGCATGTGAGGGCGCGGGTTAGTGTTAGCGTACGGGTTAGGATTAGGGCACGGGTGAGGGTCAGGCTTCGGGGAAGGGTTAGGGTTAGGGTTCGGGCTAGGGTTAGGGTTAGGGGACGGGGACGGTTTAGGGTCCAGGTGAGGGTACGACAACGCTTTAGGGGGATCGTGCGTGTGAGGGCGCGGGTTAGTGTTAGCATACGGGTTAGGATTAGGGGACGGGTGAGGGTCAGGCTTCGGGGAAGGGTTAGGGTTAGGGTTCGGGCTAGGGTTAGGGTTAGGGGACGGGGACGGTTTAGGGTCCAGGTGAGGGTACGGCAACGCTTTAGGGGGAGCGTGCGTGTGAGGGCGCGGGTGGGTGTTAGCGTACGGGTTAGGATTAGGGGACGGGTGAGGGTCAGGCTTCGGGGAAGAGTTAAGGTTAGGGTTCGGGCTAGGGTTAGGGTTAGGGGACGGGGACGGTTTAGGGTCCAGGTGAGGGTACGACAACGCTTTAGGGGGAGCGTGCGTGTGAGGGCGCGGGTTAGTGTTAGCGTACGGGTTAGGATTAGGGGTCGGGATGAGGGTCAGGCTTCCGGGAAGGGTTAGGGTTAGGGTTCGGGCTAGGGTTAGGGTTAGGGGACGGGGACGGTTTAGGGTCCAGGTGAGGGTACGAAACGCTTTAGGGGGAGCGTGCGTGTGAGGGCGCGGGTGGGTGTTAGCGTACGGGTTAGGATTAGGGGACGGGTGAAGGTCAGGCTTCGGGGAAGAGTTAGGGTTAGGGTTCGGGCTAGGGTAAGGGTTAGGGGACGGGGACGGTTTAGGGTCCAGGTGAGGGTACGGCAACGCTTTAGGGGGAGCATGTGTGTGAGGGCGCGGGTTAGTGTTAGCGTACGGGTTAGGATTAGGGGACGGGTGAGGGTCAGGCTTCGGGGAAGGGTTAGGGTTAGGGTTCGGGCTAGGGTTAGGGTTAGGGGACGGGGACGGTTTAGGGTCCAGGTGAGGTTACGGCAACGCTTTAGGGGGAGCATGTGTGTGAGGGTGCGGGTTAGTGTTAGCGTACGGGTTAGGATTAGGGGACGGGTGAGGGTCAGGCTTCGGGGAAGTGTTAGGGTTAGGGTTTGGGGTAGGGTTAGGGTTAGGGGACGGGGACGGTTTAGGGTCCAGGTGAGGGTACGGCAACGCTTTAGGGGGAGCGTGCATGTGAGGGCGCGGGTTAGTGTCAGCGTACGGGTTAGGATTAGGGGACGGGTGTAGGTCAGGCTTCGGGGAAGGGTTAGGGTTAGGGTTCGGGCTAGGGTTAGGGTTAGGGGACGGGGACGGTTTAGGGTCCAGGTGAGGGTACGGCAACGCTTTAGGGGGAGCGTGCGTGTGAGGGCGCGGGTTAGTGTTAGCGTACGGGTTAGGATTAGGGGACGGGTGAGGGTCAGGCTTCGGGGAAGGGTTAGGTTTAGGGTTCGGGATAGGGTTAGGGTTAGGGGACGGGGACGGTTTAGGGTCCAGGTGAGGGTACGACAACGCTTTAGGGGGAGCGTGCGTGTGAGGGCGCGGGTTAGTGTTAGCGTACGGGTTAGGATTAGGGGTCGGGATGAGGGTCAGGCTTCCGGGAAGGGTTAGGGTTAGGGTTCGGGCTAGGGTTAGGGTTAGGGGACGGGGACGGTTTAGGGTCCAGGTGACGGTACGAAACGCTTTAGGGGGAGCGTGCGTGTGAGGGCGCGGGTGGGTGTTAGCGTACGGGTTAGGATTAGGGGACGGGTGAAGGTCAGGCTTCGGGGAAGAGTTAGGGTTAGGGTTCGGGCTAGGGTAAGGGTTAGGGGACGGGGACGGTTTAGGGTCCAGGTGAGGGTACGGCAACGCTTTAGGGGGAGCGTGCGTGTGAGGGCGCGGGTTAGTGTTAGCGTACGGGTTAGGATTAGGGCACGGGTGAGGGTCAGGCTTCGGGGAAGGGTTAGGGTTAGGGTTCGGGCTAGGGTTAGGGTTAGGGGACGGGGACGGTTTAGGGTCCAGGTGAGGGTACGGCAACGCTTTAGGGGGAGCATGTGTGTGAGGGCGCGGGTTAGTGTTAGCGTACGGGTTAGGATTAGGGGACGGGTGAGGGTCAGGCTTCGGGGAAGGGTTAGGGTTAGGGTTCGGGCTAGGGTTAGGGTTAGGGGACGGGGACGGTTTAGGGTCCAGGTGAGGTTACGGCAACGCTTTAGGGGGAGCATGTGTGTGAGGGCGCGGGTTAGTGTTAGCGTACGGGTTAGGATTAGGGGACGGGTGAGGGTCAGGCTTCGGGGAAGTGTTAGGGTTAGGGTTTGGGGTAGGGTTAGGGTTAGGGGACGGGGACGGTTTAGGGTCCAGGTGAGGGTACGGCAACGCTTTAGGGGGAGCGTGCATGTGAGGGCGCGGGTTAGTGTCAGCGTACGGGTTAGGATTAGGGGACGGGTGTAGGTCAGGCTTCGGGGAAGGGTTAGGGTTAGGGTTCGGGCTAGGGTTAGGGTTAGGGGACGGGGACGGTTTAGGGTCCAGGTGAGGGTACGGCAACGCTTTAGGGGGAGCGTGCGTGTGAGGGCGCGGGTTAGTGTTAGCGTACGGGTTAGGATTAGGGGACGGGTGAGGGTCAGGCTTCGGGGAAGGGTTAGGGTTAGGGTTCGGGCTAGGGTTAGGGTTAGGGGACGGGGACGGTTTAGGGTCCAGGTGAGGGTACGGCAACGCTTTAGGGGGAGCGTGCGTGTGAGGGCTCGGTTTAGTGTTAGTGTACGGGTTAGGATTAGGGGACGGGTGAGGGTCAGGCTTCGGGGAAGGGCTAGGGTTAGGGTTCGGGCTAGGGTTAGGGTTAGGGGACGGGGAAGGTTTAGGGTCCAGGTGAGGGTACGGCAACGCTTTAGGGGGACCGTGCGTGTGAGGGCGCGGGTTAGTGTTAGCGTACGGGTTAGGATTACGGGACGGGTGAGGGTCAGGCTTCGGGGAAGGGTTAGGGTTATTGTGCGGGCTAGGGTTAGGGTTAGGGGACGGGGACGGTTTAGGGTCCAGGTGAGGGTACGACAACGCTTTAGGGGGAGCGTGCGTGTGAGGGCGCGGGTTAGTGTTAGCGTACGGGTTAGGATTAGGGGACGGGTGATGGTCAGGCTTCGGGGAAGTGTTAGGGTTAGGGTTCGGGCTAGGGTTAGGGTTAGGGGACGGGGACGGTTTAGGGTCCAGGTGAGGGTACGGCAACGCTTTAGGGGGAGCGTGCGTGTGAGGGCTCGGTTTAGTGTTAGCGTACGGGTTAGGATTAGGGGACGGGTGAGGGTCAGGCTTCGGGGAAGGGCTAGGGTTAGGGTTCGGGCTAGGGTTAGGGTTAGGGGACGGGGACGGTTTAGGGTCCAGGTGAGGGTACGGCAACGCTGTAGGGGGACCGTGAGTGTGAGGGCGCAGGTTAGTGTTAGCGTACGGGTTAGGATTACGGGACGGGTGAGGGTCAGGCTTCGGGGAAGGGTTAGGGTTAGGGTTCGGGCTAGGGTTAGGGTTAGGGGACGGGGACGGTTTAGGGTCCAGGTGAGGGTACGGCAACGCTTTAGGGGGAGCGTGCGTGTGAGGGCGCGGGTTAGTGTTAGCGTACGGGTTAGGATTAGGGGACGGGTGAGGGTCAGGCTTCGGGGAAGGGTAAGGGTTAGGGTACGGGCTAGGGTTAGGGTTAGGGGACGGGGACAGTTTAGGGTCCAGGTGAGGGTACGGCAACGCTTTAGGGGGAGCGTGCATGTGAGGGCGCGGGTTAGTGTTAGCGTACGGGTTAGGATTAGGGGACGGGTGAGGGTCAGGCTTCGGGGAAGGGTTACGGTTAGGGTTCGGGCTAGGGTTAGGGTTAGGGGACCGGGACGGTTTAGGGTCCAGGTGAGGGTACGGCAACGCTTTAGGGGGAGCGTGCGTGTGAGGGCGTGGGTTAGTGTTAGCGTACGGGTTAGGATTAGGGGACGGGTGAGGGTCAGGCTTCGGGGAAGGGTTAGGGTTAGGGTTCGGGCTAGGGTTAGTGTTAGGGGACGGGGACGGTTTAGGGTCCAGGTGAGGGTACAGCAACGCTTTAGGGGGAGCGTGCGTGTGAGGGCGCGGGTTAGTGTTAGCGTACGGGTTAGGATTAGGGGACGGGTGAGGGTCAGGCTTCGGGGAAGGGTTAGGGTTAGGGTTCGGGCTAGGGTTAGGGTTAGGGGACGGGGACGGTTTAGGGTCCAGGTGAGGGTACGGCAACGCTTTAGGGGGAGCGTGCGTGTGAGGGCTCGGTTTAGTGTTAGCGTACGGGTTAGGATTAGGGGACGGGTGAGGGTCAGGCTTCGGGGAAGGGCTAGGGTTAGGGTTCGGGCTAGGGTTAGGGTTAGGGGACGGGGACGGTTTAGGGTCCAGGTGAGGGTACGGCAACGCTTTAGGGGGACCGTGCGTGTGAGGGCGCGGGTTAGTGTTAGCGTACGGGTTAGGATTACGGGACGGGAGAGGGTCAGGCTTCGGGGAAGGGTTAGGGTTAGGGTTCGGGCTAGGGTTAGGGTTAGGGGACGGGGACGGTTTACGGTCCAGGTGAGGGTACGGCAACGCTTTAGGGGGAGCGTGCGTGTGAGGGCGCGGGTTAGTGTTAGCATACGGGTTAGGATTAGGGGACGGGTGAGGGTCAGGCTTCGGGGAAGGGTTAGGGTTAGGGTTCGGGCTAGGGTTAGGGTTAGGGGACGGGGACGGTTTAGGGTCCAGGTGAGGGTACGGCAACGCTTTAGGGGGAGCGTGCGTGTGAGGGCGCGGGTTAGTGTTATCGTACGGGCTAGGATTAGGGGACGGGTGAGGGTCAGGCTTCGGGGAAGGGTTAGGGTTAGGGTTCAGGCTAGGGTTAGGGTTAGGGGACGGGGACGGTTTAGGGTCCAGGTGAGGGTACGGCAACGCTTTAGGGGGAGCGTGCGTGTAAGGGCGCGGGTTAGTGTTATCGTACGGGTTAGGATTAGGGCACGGGTGAGGGTCAGGTTTCGGGGAAGGGTTAGGGTTAGGGTTCGGGCTAGGGTTAGGGTTAGGGGACGGGGACGGTTTAGGGTCCAGGTGAGGGTACGGCAACGCTTTAGGGGGAGCGTGCGTGTGAGGTCGCGGGTGGATGTTAGCGTACGGGTTAGGATTAGGGGACGGGTGAGGGTCAGGCTTCGGGGAAGGGTTAGTGTTAGGGTTCGGGCTAGGGTTAGGGTTAGGGGACGAGGACGGTTTAGGGTCCAGGTGAGGGTACAGCAACGCTTTAGGTGGAGCGTGAGTGTGAGGGCGCGGGTTAGTGTTAGCGTACGGGTTAGGATTAGGGGACGGGTGAGGGTCAGGCTTCGGGGAAGGTTTAGGGTTAGGGTTCGGGCTAGGGTTAGGGTTAGGGGACGGGGACGGTTTAGGGTCCAGGTGAGGGTACGGCAATGCTTTAGGGGGAGCGTGCATGTGAGGGCGCGTGTTAGTGTTAGCGTACGGGTTAGGATTAGGGGACGGGTGAGGGTCAGGCTTCGGGGAAGGGTTAGGGTTAGGGTTCGGGCTAGGATTAGGGTTAGGGGATGGGGACGGTTTAGGGTCCAGGTGAGGGTACGGCAACGCTTGAGGGGGAGCGTGCGTGTGAGGGCGCGGGTTAGTGTTAGCGTACGGGTTAGGATTAGGGGACGGGTGAGGGTCAGGCTTCGGGGAAGGGTTAGGGTTAGGGTTGGGGCTAGGGTTAGGGTTAGGGGACGGGGACGGTTTAGGGTCCAGGTGAGGGTACGGCAACGCTTTAGGGGGAGCGTGCGTGTGAGGGCGCGGGTTAGTGTTAGCGTACGGGTTAGGATTAGGGGACGGGTGAGGGTCAGGCTTCGGGGAAGGGTTAGGGTTAGGGTTCGGGCTAGGGTTAGGGTTAGGGGACGGGGACGGTTTAGGGTCCAGGTGAGGGTACGGCAACGCTTTAGGGGGAGCGTGCGTGTGAGGGCGCGGGTTAGTGTTAGCGTACGGGTTAGGATCAGGGCACGGGTGAGCATCAGGCTTCGGGGAAGGGTTAGGGTTAGGGTTCCGGCTAGGGTTAGGGTTAGGGGACGGGGACGGTTTAGGGTCCAGGTGAGGGTATGGCAACGCTTTAGGAGGAGCGTGCATGTGAGGGCGTCGGTGGGTGTTAGCGTACGGGTAAGGATTAGGGGACGCGTGAGGGTCAGGCTTCGGGGAAGGGTTAGGGTTAGGGTTCGGGCTAGGGTTACGGTTAGGGGACGGGGACGGTTTAGGGTCCAGGTGAGGGTACGGCAATGCTTTAGGGGGAGCGTGCATGTGAGGGCGCGGGTTAGTGATAGCGTACGGGTTAGGATTAGGGGACGGGTGAGGGTCAGGCTTCGGGGAAGTGTTAGGTTTAGGGTTCGGGCTAGGGTTAGGGTTAGGGGATGGGGACGGTTTAGGGTCCAGGTGAGGGTACGGCAACGCTTTAGGGGGAGCGTGTGTGTGAGGGCGCGAGTTAGTGTTAGCGTACGGGTTAGGATTAGGGGACGGGTGAGGGTCAGGCTTCGGGGAAGTGTTAGGGTTAGGGTTCGGTCTAGGGTTAGGGTTAGGGGATGGGGACGGTTTAGGGTCCAGGTGAGGGTACGGCAACGCTTTAGGGGGAGCGTGCGTGTGAGGGCGCGGGTTAGTGTTAGCGTACGGGTTAGGATTAGGGCACGGGTGAGGGTCAGGCTTCGGGGAAGTGTTAGGGTTAAGGTTCGGGCTAGGGTTAGGGTTAGGGGACAGGGACGGTTTAGGGTCCAGGTGAGGGTACGGCAACGCTTTAGGGGGAGCGTGCGTGTGAGGGCGCGTGTTAGTGTTAGCTTACGGGTTAGGATTAGGGGACGGGTGAGGGTCAGGCTTCGGGGAAGGGTTAGGGCTAGGGTTCGGGCTAGGGTTATGGTTAGGGGACGGGGACGGTTTAGGGTCCAGGTGAGGGTACGGCAACGCTTTAGGGGGAGCGTGCGTGTGAGGGCGCGGGTTAGTGTTAGCGTACGGGTTAGGATTAGGGGACGGGTGAGGGTCAGGCTTCGGGGAAGGGTTAGGGTTAGGTTTCGGGCTAGGGTTAGGGTTAGGGGACGGGGACGGTTTAGGGTCCAGGTGAGGGTACGGCAATGCTTTAGGGGGAGCGTGCGTGTGAGGGCGTGGGTTAGTGTTAGCGTACGGGTTAGGATTAGGGCACGAGTGACGGTCAGGCTTCAGGGAAGGGTTAGGGTTAGGGTTCGGGCTAGGGTTAGGGTTAGGGGACGGGGACGGTTTAGGGTCCAGGTGAGGGTACGGCAATGCCTTAGGGGGAGCGTACGTGTGAGGGCGCGGGTGGGTGTTAGCGTACGGGTTAGGATTAGGGGACGGGTGAGTTTCAGGCTTCGGGGAAGGGTTAGGGTTAGGATTCGGGCTAGGGTTAGGGTTAGGGGATGGGGAAGGTTTAGGGTCCAGGTGAGGGTACGGCAACGCTTTAGGGGGAGCGTGCGTGTGAGGGCGCGGGTGGGTGTTAGCGTACGGGTAAGGATTAGGGGACGGGTGAGGGTCAGGCTTCGGGGAAGGGTTAGGGTTAGGGTTCGGGCTAGGGTTAGGGTTAGGGGACGGGGACGGTTTAGGGTCCAGGTGAGGGTACGGCAACGCTTGAGGGGGAGCGTGCGTGTGAGGGCGCGTGTTAGTGTTAGCGTACGGGTTAGGATTAGGGGACGGGTGAGGGTCAGGCTTCGGGGAAGGGTTAGGGTTAGGGTTCGGGCTAGGATTAGGGTTAGGGGATGGGGACGGTTTAGGGTCCAGGTGAGGGTACGGCAACGCTTGAGGGGGAGCGTGCGTGTGAGGGCGCGGGTTAGTGTTAGCGTACGGGTTAGGATTAGGGGACGGGTGAGGGTCAGGCTTCGGGGAAGGGTTAGGGTTAGGGTTGGGGCTAGGGTTAGGGTTAGGGGACGGGGACGGTTTAGGGTCCAGGTGAGGGTACGGCAACGCTTTAGGGGGAGCGTGCGTGTGAGGGCGCGGGTTAGTGTTAGCGTACGGGTTAGGATTAGGGGACGGGTGAGGGTCAGGCTTCGGGGAAGGGTTAGGGTTAGGGTTCGGGCTAGGGTTAGGGTTAGGGGACGGGGACGGTTTAGGGTCCAGGTGAGGGTACGGCAACGCTTTAGGGGGAGCGTGCGTGTGAGGGCGCGGGTTAGTGTTAGCGTACGGGTTAGGATCAGGGCACGGGTGAGCATCAGGCTTCGGGGAAGGGTTAGGGTTAGGGTTCCGGCTAGGGTTAGGGTTAGGGGACGGGGACGGTTTAGGGTCCAGGTGAGGGTATGGCAACGCTTTAGGAGGAGCGTGCATGTGAGGGCGTCGGTGGGTGTTAGCGTACGGGTAAGGATTAGGGGACGCGTGAGGGTCAGGCTTCGGGGAAGGGTTAGGGTTAGGGTTCGGGCTAGGGTTACGGTTAGGGGACGGGGACGGTTTAGGGTCCAGGTGAGGGTACGGCAATGCTTTAGGGGGAGCGTGCATGTGAGGGCGCGGGTTAGTGATAGCGTACGGGTTAGGATTAGGGGACGGGTGAGGGTCAGGCTTCGGGGAAGTGTTAGGTTTAGGGTTCGGGCTAGGGTTAGGGTTAGGGGATGGGGACGGTTTAGGGTCCAGGTGAGGGTACGGCAACGCTTTAGGGGGAGCGTGTGTGTGAGGGCGCGAGTTAGTGTTAGCGTACGGGTTAGGATTAGGGGACGGGTGAGGGTCAGGCTTCGGGGAAGTGTTAGGGTTAGGGTTCGGTCTAGGGTTAGGGTTAGGGGATGGGGACGGTTTAGGGTCCAGGTGAGGGTACGGCAACGCTTTAGGGGGAGCGTGCGTGTGAGGGCGCGGGTTAGTGTTAGCGTACGGGTTAGGATTAGGGCACGGGTGAGGGTCAGGCTTCGGGGAAGTGTTAGGGTTAAGGTTCGGGCTAGGGTTAGGGTTAGGGGACAGGGACGGTTTAGGGTCCAGGTGAGGGTACGGCAACGCTTTAGGGGGAGCGTGCGTGTGAGGGCGCGTGTTAGTGTTAGCTTACGGGTTAGGATTAGGGGACGGGTGAGGGTCAGGCTTCGGGGAAGGGTTAGGGCTAGGGTTCGGGCTAGGGTTATGGTTAGGGGACGGGGACGGTTTAGGGTCCAGGTGAGGGTACGGCAACGCTTTAGGGGGAGCGTGCGTGTGAGGGCGCGGGTTAGTGTTAGCGTACGGGTTAGGATTAGGGGACGGGTGAGGGTCAGGCTTCGGGGAAGGGTTAGGGTTAGGTTTCGGGCTAGGGTTAGGGTTAGGGGACGGGGACGGTTTAGGGTCCAGGTGAGGGTACGGCAATGCTTTAGGGGGAGCGTGCGTGTGAGGGCGTGGGTTAGTGTTAGCGTACGGGTTAGGATTAGGGCACGAGTGACGGTCAGGCTTCAGGGAAGGGTTAGGGTTAGGGTTCGGGCTAGGGTTAGGGTTAGGGGACGGGGACGGTTTAGGGTCCAGGTGAGGGTACGGCAATGCCTTAGGGGGAGCGTACGTGTGAGGGCGCGGGTGGGTGTTAGCGTACGGGTTAGGATTAGGGGACGGGTGAGTTTCAGGCTTCGGGGAAGGGTTAGGGTTAGGATTCGGGCTAGGGTTAGGGTTAGGGGATGGGGAAGGTTTAGGGTCCAGGTGAGGGTACGGCAACGCTTTAGGGGGAGCGTGCGTGTGAGGGCGCATGTTAGTGTTAGCGTACGGGTTAGGATTAGGGGACGGGTGAGGGTCAGGCTTCGGGGAAGAGTTAGGGTTAGGGTTCGGGCTAGGGTTAGGTTTAGGGGACGGGGACGGTTTAGGGTCCAGGTGAGGGTACGGCAACGCTTTAGGGGGAGTGTGCGTGTGAGGGCGCGAGTTAGTGTTAGCGTACGGGTTAGGATTAGGGGACAGGTAAGAGTCAGGCTTCGGGGAAGGGTTAGGGTTAGGGTTCGGGCTAGGGTTAGGATTAGGGGACGGGGACGGTTTAGGGTCCAGGTGAGGGTACGGCAACGCTTTAGGGGGAGCGTGCGTGTGAGCGCGCGGGTTAGTGTTAGCGTACGGTTTAGGATTAGGGCACGGGTGAGGGTCAGGCTTCGGGGAAGTTTTAGGGTTAGGGTTCGGGCTAGGGTTAGGGTTAGGGGACGGGGACGGTTTAGGGTCCAGGTGAGGGTACGGCAACGCTTTAGGGGGAGCGTGCGTGTGAGGGCGCGGGTTAGTGTTAGCGTACGGGTTAGGATTACGGGACGGGTGAGGGAAAGGCTTCGGGGAAGGTTTAGGGTTATGGTTCGGGCTAGGGTTAGGGTTAGGGGACGGGGACGGTTTAGGGTCCAGGTGAGGGTACGGCAACGCTTTAGGGGGAGCGTGCATGTGAGGGCGCGGGTTAGTGTTAGCGTACGGGTTAGGATTAGGGGACCGGTGAGGGTCAGGCTTCGGGGAAGGGTTACGGTTAGGGTTCGGGCTAGGGTTAGGGTTAGGAGACGGGGACGGTTTAGGCTCCAGGTGAGGGTACGGCAACGCTTTAGGGGGAGCGTGCGTGTGAGGGCGTGGGTTAGTTTTAGCGTACGGGTTAGGATTAGGGGACGGGTGAGGGTCAGGCTTCGGGGAAGTGTTAGGGTTAGGGTTCGGTCTAGGGTTAGGGTTAGGGGACGGGGACGGTTTAGGGTCCAGGTGAGGGTACGGCAACGCTTTAGGGGGAGCGTGCGTGTGAGGGCGCGGGTGGGTGTTAGCGTACGGGTAAGGATTAGGGGACGGGTGAGGGTCAGGCTTCGGGGAAGGGTTAGGGTTAGGGTTCGGGCTAGGGTTAGGGTTAGGGGACGGGGACGGTTTAGGGTCCAGGTGAGGGTACGGCAATGCTTTAGGGGGAGCGTGCGTGTGAGGGCGCGGGTTAGTGTTAGCGTACGGGTTAGGATTAGGGGACGGGTGAGGGTCAGGCTTCGGGGAAGGGTTAGGGTTACGGTTCGGGCTAGGGTTAGGGTTAGGGGACGGGGACGGTTTAGGGTCCAGGTGAGGGTACGGCAACGCTTTAGGGGGAGCGTGCGTGTGAGGGCACGGGTTAGTGTTAGCGTACGGGTTAGGATTAGGGGACGGGTGAGGGTCAGGCTTCGGGGAAGGGTTAGGGTTAGGGTTGGGGCTAGGGTTAGGGTTAGGGGATGGGGACGGTTTAGGGTCCAGGTGAGGGTACGGCAACGCTTTAGTGGGAGCGTGCGTGTGAGGGCGCGGGTTCGTGTTAGCGTACGGGTTAGGATTAGGGGACGGGTGAGGGTCAGGCTTCGGGGAAGGGTTAGGGTTATTGTGCGGGCTAGGGTTAGGGTTAGGGGACGGGGACGGTTTAGGGTCCAGGTGAGGGTACGGCAACGCTTTAGGGGGAGCGTGCGTGTGAGGGCGCGGGTTAGTGTTAGCGTACGGGTTAGGATTAGGGGACGGGTGAGGGTCAGGCTTCGGGGAAGGGTTACGGTTAGGGTTCGGGCTAGGGTTAGGGTTAGGGGACGGGGACGGTTTAGGGTCCAGGTGAGGGTACGGCAACGCTTTAGGGGGAGCGTGCGTGTGAGGGCACGGGTTAGTGTTAGCGTACGGGTTAGGATTAGGGGACGGGTGAGGGTCAGGCTTCGGGGAAGGGTTAGGGTTAGGGTTCGGGCTAGGGTTAGGGTTAGGGGACGGGGACGGTTTAGGGTCCAGGTGAGGGTACGGCAACGCTTTAGGGGGAGCGTGAGTGTGAGGGCGCGGGTTAGTGTTAGCGTACGGGTTAGGATTAGGGGACGGGTGAGGGTCAGGCTTCGGGGAAGGGTTAGGGTTAGGGTTCGGGCTAGGGATAGGGTTAGGGGACGGGGACGGTTTAGGGTCCAGGTGAGGGTACGGCAACGCTTTAGGGGGAGCGTGCGTGTGAGGGTGCGGGTTAGTGTTAGCGTACGGGTTAGGATTAGGGCACGGGTGAGGGTCAGGCTTCGGGGAAGGGTTAGGGTTACGGTTCGGGCTAGGGTTAGGGTTAGGGGACGGGGACGGTTTAGGGTCCAGGTGAGGGTACGGCAACGCTTTAGGGGGAGCGTGCGTGTGAGGGCGCGGGTTAGTGTTAGCGTACGGGTTAGGATTAGGGCACGGGTGAGGGTCAGGTTTCGGGGAAGGGTAAGGGTTAGGGTTCGGGCTAGGGTTAGGGTTAGGGGACGGGGACGGTTTAGGGTCCAGGTGAGGGTACGGCAACGCTTTAGGGGGAGCGTGCATGTGAGGGCGCGGGTTAGTGTTAGCGTACGGGTTAGGATTAGGGGACCGGTGAGGGTCAGGCTTCGGGGAAGGGTTACGGTTAGGGTTCGGTCTAGGGTTAGGGTTAGGAGACGGGGACGGTTTAGGCTCCAGGTGAGGGTACGGCAACGCTTTAGGGGGAGCGTGCGTGTGAGGGCGTGGGTTAGTTTTAGCGTACGGGTTAGGATTAGGGGACGGGTGAGGGTCAGGCTTCGGGGAAGTGTTAGGGTTAGGGTTCGGTCTAGGGTTAGGGTTAGGGGACGGGGACGGTTTAGGGTCCAGGTGAGGGTACGGCAACGCTTTAGGGGGAGCGTGCGTGTGAGGGCGCGGGTGGGTGTTAGGGTACGGGTAAGGATTAGGGGACGGGTGAGGGTCAGGCTTCGGGGAAGGGTTAGGGTTAGGGTTCGGGCTAGGATTAGGGTTAGGGGATGGGGACGGTTTAGGGTCCAGGTGAGGGTACGGCAACGCTTGAGGGGGAGCGTGCGTGTGAGGGCGCGGGTTAGTGTTAGCGTACGGGTTAGGATTAGGGGACGGGTGAGGGTCAGGCTTCGGGGAAGGGTTAGGGTTAGGGTTGGGGCTAGGGTTAGGGTTAGGGGACGGGGACGGTTTAGGGTCCAGGTGAGGGTACGGCAACGCTTTAGGGGGAGCGTGCGTGTGAGGGCGCGGGTTAGTGTTAGCGTACGGGTTAGGATTAGGGGACGGGTGAGGGTCAGGCTTCGGGGAAGGGTTAGGGTTAGGGTTCGGGCTAGGGTTAGGGTTAGGGGACGGGGACGGTTTAGGGTCCAGGTGAGGGTACGGCAACGCTTTAGGGGGAGCGTGCGTGTGAGGGCGCGGGTTAGTGTTAGCGTACGGGTTAGGATCAGGGCACGGGTGAGCATCAGGCTTCGGGGAAGGGTTAGGGTTAGGGTTCCGGCTAGGGTTAGGGTTAGGGGACGGGGACGGTTTAGGGTCCAGGTGAGGGTATGGCAACGCTTTAGGAGGAGCGTGCATGTGAGGGCGTCGGTGGGTGTTAGCGTACGGGTAAGGATTAGGGGACGCGTGAGGGTCAGGCTTCGGGGAAGGGTTAGGGTTAGGGTTCGGGCTAGGGTTACGGTTAGGGGACGGGGACGGTTTAGGGTCCAGGTGAGGGTACGGCAATGCTTTAGGGGGAGCGTGCATGTGAGGGCGCGGGTTAGTGATAGCGTACGGGTTAGGATTAGGGGACGGGTGAGGGTCAGGCTTCGGGGAAGTGTTAGGTTTAGGGTTCGGGCTAGGGTTAGGGTTAGGGGATGGGGACGGTTTAGGGTCCAGGTGAGGGTACGGCAACGCTTTAGGGGGAGCGTGTGTGTGAGGGCGCGAGTTAGTGTTAGCGTACGGGTTAGGATTAGGGGACGGGTGAGTGTCAGGCTTCGGGGAAGTGTTAGGGTTAGGGTTCGGTCTAGGGTTAGGGTTAGGGGATGGGGACGGTTTAGGGTCCAGGTGAGGGTACGGCAACGCTTTAGGGGGAGCGTGCGTGTGAGGGCGCGGGTTAGTGTTAGCGTACGGGTTAGGATTAGGGCACGGGTGAGGGTCAGGCTTCGGGGAAGTGTTAGGGTTAAGGTTCGGGCTAGGGTTAGGGTTAGGGGACAGGGACGGTTTAGGGTCCAGGTGAGGGTACGGCAACGCTTTAGGGGGAGCGTGCGTGTGAGGGCGCGTGTTAGTGTTAGCTTACGGGTTAGGATTAGGGGACGGGTGAGGGTCAGGCTTCGGGGAAGGGTTAGGGCTAGGGTTCGGGCTAGGGTTATGGTTAGGGGACGGGGACGGTTTAGGGTCCAGGTGAGGGTACGGCAACGCTTTAGGGGGAGCGTGCGTGTGAGGGCGCGGGTTAGTGTTAGCGTACGGGTTAGGATTAGGGGACGGGTGAGGGTCAGGCTTCGGGGAAGGGTTAGGGTTAGGTTTCGGGCTAGGGTTAGGGTTAGGGGACGGGGACGGTTTAGGGTCCAGGTGAGGGTACGGCAATGCTTTAGGGGGAGCGTGCGTGTGAGGGCGTGGGTTAGTGTTAGCGTACGGGTTAGGATTAGGGCACGAGTGACGGTCAGGCTTCAGGGAAGGGTTAGGGTTAGGGTTCGGGCTAGGGTTAGGGTTAGGGGACGGGGACGGTTTAGGGTCCAGGTGAGGGTACGGCAATGCCTTAGGGGGAGCGTACGTGTGAGGGCGCGGGTGGGTGTTAGCGTACGGGTTAGGATTAGGGGACGGGTGAGTTTCAGGCTTCGGGGAAGGGTTAGGGTTAGGATTCGGGCTAGGGTTAGGGTTAGGGGATGGGGAAGGTTTAGGGTCCAGGTGAGGGTACGGCAACGCTTTAGGGGGAGCGTGCGTGTGAGGGCGCATGTTAGTGTTAGCGTACGGGTTAGGATTAGGGGACGGGTGAGGGTCAGGCTTCGGGGAAGAGTTAGGGTTAGGGTTCGGGCTAGGGTTAGGTTTAGGGGACGGGGACGGTTTAGGGTCCAGGTGAGGGTACGGCAACGCTTTAGGGGGAGTGTGCGTGTGAGGGCGCGAGTTAGTGTTAGCGTACGGGTTAGGATTAGGGGACAGGTAAGAGTCAGGCTTCGGGGAAGGGTTAGGGTTAGGGTTCGGGCTAGGGTTAGGATTAGGGGACGGGGACGGTTTAGGGTCCAGGTGAGGGTACGGCAACGCTTTAGGGGGAGCGTGCGTGTGAGCGCGCGGGTTAGTGTTAGCGTACGGTTTAGGATTAGGGCACGGGTGAGGGTCAGGCTTCGGGGAAGTTTTAGGGTTAGGGTTCGGGCTAGGGTTAGGGTTAGGGGACGGGGACGGTTTAGGGTCCAGGTGAGGGTACGGCAACGCTTTAGGGGGAGCGTGCGTGTGAGGGCGCGGGTTAGTGTTAGCGTACGGGTTAGGATTACGGGACGGGTGAGGGAAAGGCTTCGGGGAAGGTTTAGGGTTATGGTTCGGGCTAGGGTTAGGGTTAGGGGACGGGGACGGTTTAGGGTCCAGGTGAGGGTACGGCAACGCTTTAGGGGGAGCGTGCATGTGAGGGCGCGGGTTAGTGTTAGCGTACGGGTTAGGATTAGGGGACCGGTGAGGGTCAGGCTTCGGGGAAGGGTTACGGTTAGGGTTCGGGCTAGGGTTAGGGTTAGGAGACGGGGACGGTTTAGGCTCCAGGTGAGGGTACGGCAACGCTTTAGGGGGAGCGTGCGTGTGAGGGCGTGGGTTAGTTTTAGCGTACGGGTTAGGATTAGGGGACGGGTGAGGGTCAGGCTTCGGGGAAGTGTTAGGGTTAGGGTTCGGTCTAGGGTTAGGGTTAGGGGACGGGGACGGTTTAGGGTCCAGGTGAGGGTACGGCAACGCTTTAGGGGGAGCGTGCGTGTGAGGGCGCGGGTGGGTGTTAGCGTACGGGTAAGGATTAGGGGACGGGTGAGGGTCAGGCTTCGGGGAAGGGTTAGGGTTAGGGTTCGGGCTAGGGTTAGGGTTAGGGGACGGGGACGGTTTAGGGTCCAGGTGAGGGTACGGCAATGCTTTAGGGGGAGCGTGCGTGTGAGGGCGCGGGTTAGTGTTAGCGTACGGGTTAGGATTAGGGGACGGGTGAGGGTCAGGCTTCGGGGAAGGGTTAGGGTTACGGTTCGGGCTAGGGTTAGGGTTAGGGGACGGGGACGGTTTAGGGTCCAGGTGAGGGTACGGCAACGCTTTAGGGGGAGCGTGCGTGTGAGGGCACGGGTTAGTGTTAGCGTACGGGTTAGGATTAGGGGACGGGTGAGGGTCAGGCTTCGGGGAAGGGTTAGGGTTAGGGTTGGGGCTAGGGTTAGGGTTAGGGGATGGGGACGGTTTAGGGTCCAGGTGAGGGTACGGCAACGCTTTAGTGGGAGCGTGCGTGTGAGGGCGCGGGTTAGTGTTAGCGTACGGGTTAGGATTAGGGGACGGGTGAGGGTCAGGCTTCGGGGAAGGGTTAGGGTTATTGTGCGGGCTAGGGTTAGGGTTAGGGGACGGGGACGGTTTAGGGTCCAGGTGAGGGTACGGCAACGCTTTAGGGGGAGCGTGCGTGTGAGGGCGCGGGTTAGTGTTAGCGTACGGGTTAGGATTAGGGGACGGGTGAGGGTCAGGCTTCGGGGAAGGGTTACGGTTAGGGTTCGGGCTAGGGTTAGGGTTAGGGGACGGGGACGGTTTAGGGTCCAGGTGAGGGTACGGCAACGCTTTAGGGGGAGCGTGCGTGTGAGGGCACGGGTTAGTGTTAGCGTACGGGTTAGGATTAGGGGACGGGTGAGGGTCAGGCTTCGGGGAAGGGTTAGGGTTAGGGTTCGGGCTAGGGTTAGGGTTAGGGGACGGGGACGGTTTAGGGTCCAGGTGAGGGTACGGCAACGCTTTAGGGGGAGCGTGAGTGTGAGGGCGCGGGTTAGTGTTAGCGTACGGGTTAGGATTAGGGGACGGGTGAGGGTCAGGCTTCGGGGAAGGGTTAGGGTTAGGGTTCGGGCTAGGGATAGGGTTAGGGGACGGGGACGGTTTAGGGTCCAGGTGAGGGTACGGCAACGCTTTAGGGGGAGCGTGCGTGTGAGGGTGCGGGTTAGTGTTAGCGTACGGGTTAGGATTAGGGCACGGGTGAGGGTCAGGCTTCGGGGAAGGGTTAGGGTTACGGTTCGGGCTAGGGTTAGGGTTAGGGGACGGGGACGGTTTAGGGTCCAGGTGAGGGTACGGCAACGCTTTAGGGGGAGCGTGCGTGTGAGGGCGCGGGTTAGTGTTAGCGTACGGGTTAGGATTAGGGCACGGGTGAGGGTCAGGTTTCGGGGAAGGGTAAGGGTTAGGGTTCGGGCTAGGGTTAGGGTTAGGGGACGGGGACGGTTTAGGGTCCAGGTGAGGGTACGGCAACGCTTTAGGGGGAGCGTGCATGTGAGGGCGCGGGTTAGTGTTAGCGTACGGGTTAGGATTAGGGGACCGGTGAGGGTCAGGCTTCGGGGAAGGGTTACGGTTAGGGTTCGGTCTAGGGTTAGGGTTAGGAGACGGGGACGGTTTAGGCTCCAGGTGAGGGTACGGCAACGCTTTAGGGGGAGCGTGCGTGTGAGGGCGTGGGTTAGTTTTAGCGTACGGGTTAGGATTAGGGGACGGGTGAGGGTCAGGCTTCGGGGAAGTGTTAGGGTTAGGGTTCGGTCTAGGGTTAGGGTTAGGGGACGGGGACGGTTTAGGGTCCAGGTGAGGGTACGGCAACGCTTTAGGGGGAGCGTGCGTGTGAGGGCGCGGGTGGGTGTTAGCGTACGGGTAAGGATTAGGGGACGGGTGAGGGTCAGGCTTCGGGGAAGGGTTAGGGTTAGGGTTCGGGCTAGGGTTAGGGTTAGGGGACGGGGACGGTTTAGGGTCCAGGTGAGGGTACGGCAATGCTTTAGGGGGAGCGTGCGTGTGAGGGCGCGGGTTAGTGTTAGCGTACGGGTTAGGATTAGGGGACGGGTGAGGGTCAGGCTTCGGGGAAGGGTTAGGGTTACGGTTCGGGCTAGGGTTAGGGTTAGGGGACGGGGACGGTTTAGGGTCCAGGTGAGGGTACGGCAACGCTTTAGGGGGAGCGTGCGTGTGAGGGCACGGGTTAGTGTTAGCGTACGGGTTAGGATTAGGGGACGGGTGAGGGTCAGGCTTCGGGGAAGGGTTAGGGTTAGGGTTGGGGCTAGGGTTAGGGTTAGGGGATGGGGACGGTTTAGGGTCCAGGTGAGGGTACGGCAACGCTTTAGTGGGAGCGTGCGTGTGAGGGCGCGGGTTAGTGTTAGCGTACGGGTTAGGATTAGGGGACGGGTGAGGGTCAGGCTTCGGGGAAGGGTTAGGGTTATTGTGCGAGCTAGGGTTAGGGTTAGGGGACGGGGACGGTTTAGGGTCCAGGTGAGGGTACGGCAACGCTTTAGGGGGAGCGTGCGTGTGAGGGCGCGGGTTAGTGTTAGCGTACGGGTTAGGATTAGGGGACGGGTGAGGGTCAGGCTTCGGGGAAGGGTTACGGTTAGGGTTCGGGCTAGGGTTAGGGTTAGGGGACGGGGACGGTTTAGGGTCCAGGTGAGGGTACGGCAACGCTTTAGGGGGAGCGTGCGTGTGAGGGCACGGGTTAGTGTTAGCGTACGGGTTAGGATTAGGGGACGGGTGAGGGTCAGGCTTCGGGGAAGGGTTAGGGTTAGGGTTCGGGCTAGGGTTAGGGTTAGGGGACGGGGACGGTTTAGGGTCCAGGTGAGGGTACGGCAACGCTTTAGGGGGAGCGTGAGTGTGAGGGCGCGGGTTAGTGTTAGCGTACGGGTTAGGATTAGGGTCGGGTGAGGGTCAGGCTTCGGGGAAGGGTTAGGGTTAGGGTTCGGGCTAGGGATAGGGTTAGGGGACGGGGACGGTTTAGGGTCCAGGTGAGGGTACGGCAACGCTTTAGGGGGAGCGTGCGTGTGAGGGTGCGGGTTAGTGTTAGCGTACGGGTTAGGATTAGGGCACGGGTGAGGGTCAGGCTTCGGGGAAGGGTTAGGGTTACGGTTCGGGCTAGGGTTAGGGTTAGGGGACGGGGACGGTTTAGGGTCCAGGTGAGGGTACGGCAACGCTTTAGGGGGAGCGTGCGTGTGAGGGCGCGGGTTAGTGTTAGCGTACGGGTTAGGATTAGGGCACGGGTGAGGGTCAGGCTTCGGGGAAGGATTAGGGTTAGGGTTCGGGCTAGGGTTAGGGTTAGGGGACGGGGACGGTTTAGGGACCAGGTGAGGGTACGGCAACGCTTTAGAGGGAGCGTGCGTGTGAGGGCGCGGGTTAGTGTTAGCGTACGGGTTAGGATTAGGGGACGGGTGAGGGTCAGGCTTCGGGGAAGGGTTAGGGTTAGGGTTCGGGCTAGGGTTAGGGTTAGGGGACGGGGACGGTTTAGGGTCCAGGTCAGGGTACGGCAACGCTTTAGGGGGAGCGTGTGTGTGAGGGCGCGGGTTAGTGTTAGCGTACGGGTTAGGATTAGGGCACGGGTGAGGGTCAGGCTTCGGGGAAGGGTTAGGGTTAGGGTTCGGGCTAGGGTTAGGGTTAGGGGACGGGGACGGTTTAGGGTCCAGGTGAGGGTACGGCAACGCTTTAGGGGGAGCGTGCGTGTGAGGGCGCGGGTTAGTGTTAGCGTACGGGTTAGGATTAGGGGACGGGTGAGGGTCAGGCTTCGGGGAAGGGTTAGGGTTATTGTGCGGGCTAGGGTTAGGGTTAGGGGACGGGGACGGTTTAGGGTCCAGGTGAGGGTACGGCAACGCTTTAGGGGGAGCGTGCGTGTGAGGGCGCGGGTTAGTGTTAGCGTACGGGTTAGGATTAGGGCACGGGTGAGGGTCAGGCTTCGGGGAAGGGTTAGGGTTAGGGTTCGGGCTAGGGTTAGGGTTAGGGGACGGGGACGGTTTAGGGTCCAGGTGAGGGTACGGCAACGCTTTAGGGGGAGCGTGCGTGTGAGGGCGCGGGTTAGTGTTAGCGTACGGGTTAGGATTAGGGCACGGGTGAGGGTCAGGCTTCGGGGAAGTGTTAGAGTGAGGGTTCGGGCTAGGGTTAGGCTTAGGGGACGGGGACGGTTTAGGGTCCAGGTGAGGGTACGGCAACGCTTTAGGGGGAGGGTGCGTGTGAGGGCGCGGGTTAGTGTTAGCGTACGCGTTAGGATTAGGGGACGGGTGAGGGTCAGGCTTCGGGGAAGGGTTAGGGTTAAGGTTCGGGCTAGGGTTAGGGTTAGGGGATGGGGACGGTTTAGGGTCCAGGTGAGGGTACGGCAACGCTTTAGGGGGAGCGTGCGTGTGAGGGCGTGGGTTAGTGTTAGAGTACGGGTTAGGATTAGGGGACGGGTGAGGGTCAGGCTTCGGGGAAGGTTTAGGGTTAGGGTTCGGGCTAGGGTTAGGGTTAGGGGACGGGGACGGTTTAGGGTTCAGGTGAGGGTACGGCAACGCTTTAGGGGGAGCGTGCGTGTTAGGGCGCGTGTTAGTGTTAGCGTACGGGTTAGGATTAGGGCACGGGTGAGTGTCAGGCTTCGGGGAAGGGTTAGGGTTAGGGTTCGGGCTAGGGTTAGGGTTAGGGGACGGGGACGGTTTAGGGTCCAGTTGAGGGTACGGCAACGCTTTAGGGGGAGCGTGCATGTGAGGGTGCAGGTTAGTGTTAGCGTACGGGTTAGGATTAGGGGACGGGTGAGGGTCAGGCTTCGGGGAAGGGTTAGGGTTATTGTGCGGGCTAGGGTTAGGGTTAGGGGACGGGGACGGTTTAGGGTCCAGGTGAGGGTACGGCAACGCTTTAGGGGGAGCGTGCGTGTGAGGGCACGGGTTAGTCTTAGCGTACGTGTTAGGATTAGGGGACGGGTGAGGGTCAGGCTTCGGGGAAGGGTTAGGGTTAGGGTTCGGGCTAGGGTTAGGGTTAGGGGACGGGGACGGTTTAGGGTCCAGGTGAGGGTACGGCAACGCTTTAGGGGGAGCGTGAGTGTGAGGGCGCGGGTTAGTGTTAGCGTACGGTTTAGGATTAGGGCACGGGTGAGGGTCAGGCTTCGGGGAAGGGTTAGGGTTAGGGTTCGGGCTAGGGTTAGGGTTAGGGGACGGGGACGGTTTAGGGTCCAGGTGAGGGTACGGCAACGCTTTAGGGGGAGCGTGCGTGTGAGGGCGCGGGTTAGTGTTAGCGTACGGATTAGGATTAGGGCACAGGTGAGGGTCAGGCTTCGGGGAAGTGTTAGGGTTAGGGTTCGGGCTAGGGTTAGGGTTAGGGGACGGGGACGGTTTAGGGTCCAGGTGAGGGTACGGCAACGCTTTAGGGGGAGCGTGCGTGTTAGGGCGCGGGTGAGTGTTAGCGTACGGGTTAGGATTAGGGCACGGGTGAGGGTCAGGCTTCGGGGAAGGGTTAGGGTTAGGGTTCGGGCTAGGGTTAGGGTTATGGGACGGGGACGGTTTAGGGTTCCAGGTGAGGGTACGGCAACGCTTTAGGGGGAGCGTGCATGTGAGGGCGCGGGTTAGTGTTAGCGTACGGGTTAGGATTAGGGGACGGGTGAGGGTCAGGCTTCGGGGAAGGGTTAGGGTTAGGGTTCGGGCTAGGGTTAGGGTTAGGGGACGGGGACGGTTTAGGGTCCAGGTGAGGGTACGGCAACGCTTTACGGGGAGCGTGCGTGTGAGGGTGCGGGTTAGTGTTAGCGTACGGGTTAGGATTAGGGCACGGGTGAGGGTCAGGCTTCGGGGAAGGGTTAGGGTTACGGTTCGGGCTAGGGTTAGGGTTAGGGGACGGGGACGGTTTAGGGTCCAGGTGAGGGTACGGCAACGCTTTAGGGGGAGCGTGCGTGTGAGGGCGCGGGTTAGTGTTAGCGTACGGGTTAGGATTAGGGCACGGGTGAGGGTCAGGCTTCGGGGAAGGATTAGGGTTAGGGTTCGGGCTAGGGTTAGGGTTAGGGGACGGGGACGGTTTAGGGTCCAGGTGAGGGTACGGCAACGCTTTAGGGGGAGCGTGCGTGTGAGGGCGCGGGTTAGTGTTAGCGTACGGGTTAGGATTAGGGGACGGGTGAGGGTCAGGCTTCGGGGAAGGGTTAGGCTTAGGGTTCGGGCTAGGGTTAGGGTTAGGGGACGGGGACGGTTTAGGGTCCAGGTGAGGGTACGGCAACGCTTTAGGGGGAGCGTGCGTGTGAGGGCGTGGGTTAGTGTTAGAGTACGGGTTAGGATTAGGGGACGGGTGAGGGTCAGGCTTCGGGGAAGGTTTAGGGTTAGGGTTCGGGCTAGGGTTAGGGTTAGGGGACGGGGACGGTTTAGGGTCCAGGTGAGGGTACGGCAACGCTTTAGGGGGAGCGTGCGTGTGAGGGCGCGTGTTAGTGTTAGCGTACGGGTTAGGATTAGGGCACGGGTGAGGGTCAGGCTTCGGGGAAGGGTTAGGGTTAGGGTTCGGGCTAGGGTTAGGGTTAGGGGACGGGGACGGTTTAGGGTCCAGGTGAGGGTACGGCAACGCTTTAGGGGGAGCGTGCGTGTGAGGGCGCTGGTTAGTGTTAGCGTACGGGTTAGGATTAGGGGACGTGTGAGTGTCAGGCTTCGGGGAAGGGTTAGGGTTAGGGTTCGGGCTAGGGTTAGGGTTAGGGGACGGGGACGGTTTAGGGTCCAGGTGAGGGTACGGCAACGCTTTAGGGGGAGCGTGCGTGTGAGGGTGCGGGTTAGTGTTAGCGTACGGGTTAGGATTAGGGGACGGGTGAGGGTCAGGCTTCGGGGAAGGGTTAGGGTTATTGTGTGGGCTAGGGTTAGGGTTAGGGGACGGGGACGGTTTAGGGTCCAGGTGAGGGTACGGCAACGCTTTAGGGGGAGCATGCGTGTGAGGGCACGGGTTAGTCTTAGCGTACGTGTTAGGATTAGGGGACGGGTGAGGGTCAGGCTTCGGGGAAGGGTTAGGGTTAGGGTTCGGGCTAGGGTTAGGGTTAGGGGACGGGGACGGTTTAGGGTCCAGGTGAGAGTACGGCAACGCTTTAGGGGGAGCGTGAGTGTGAGGGCGCGGGTTAGTGTTAGCGTACGGGTTAGGATTAGGGGACGTGTGAGTGTCAGGCTTCGGGGAAGGGTTAGGGTTAGGGTTCGGGCTAGGGTTACGGTTAGGGGACGGGGACGGTTTAGGGTCCAGGTGAGGGTACGGCAACGCTTTAGGGGGAGCGTGCGTGTGAGGGTGCAGGTTAGTGTTAGCGTACGGGTTAGGATTAGGGGACGGGTGAGGGTCAGGCTTCGGGGAAGGGTTAGGGTTAGGGTTCGGGCTAGGGTTAGGGTTAGGGGACGGGGACGGTTTAGGGTCCAGGTGAGGGTACGGCAACGCTTTAGGGGGAGCGTGCGTGTGAGGGCGCGGGTTAGTGTTAGCGTACGGGTTAGGATTAGGGGACGGGTGAGGGTCAGGCTTCGGGGAAGGGTTAGGGTTAGGGTTCGGGCTAGGGTTAGGGTTAGGGGACGGGGACGGTTTAGGGTCCAGGTGAGGGTACGGCAACGCTTTAGGGGGAGCGTGCGTGTGAGGGCGCGGGTTAGTGTTAGCGTACGGGTTAGGATTAGGGAACGGGTGAGGGTCAGGCTTCGGGGAAGGGTTAGAGTGAGGGTTCGGGCTAGGGTTAGGGTTAGGGGACGGGGACGGTTTAGGGTCCAGGTGAGGGTACGGCAACGCTTTAGGGGGAGCGTGCGTGTGAGGGCGCGGGTTAGTGTTAGCGTACGGGTTAGGATTAGGGGACGGGTGAGGGTCAGGCTTCGGGGAAGGGTTAGGGTTAGGGTTCGGACTAGGGTTAGGGTTAGGGGACGGGGACGGTTTAGGGTCCAGGTGAGGGTACGGCAACGCTTTAGGGGGAGCGTGCGTGTGAGGGCGTGGGTTAGTGTTAGCGTACGGGTTAGGATTAGGGGACGGGTGAGGGTCAGGCTTCGGGGAAGGGTTAGGGTTAGGGATCGGGCTAGGGTTAGGGTTAGGGGACGGGGACGGTTTAGGGTCCAGGTGAGGGTACGGCAACGCTTTAGGGGGAGCGTGCGTGTGAGGGCGCGTGTTAGTGTTAGCGTAAGGGTTAGGATTAGGGCACGGGTGAGGGTCAGGCTTCGGGGAAGGGTTAGGGTTAGGGTTTGGGCTAGGGTTAGGGTTAGGGGACGGGGACGGTTTAGGGTCCAGGTGAGGGTACGGCAACGCTTTAGGGGGAGTGTGCGTGTGAGGGCGCGAGTTAGTGTTAGCGTACGGGTTAGGATTAGGGGACAGGTAAGAGTCAGGCTTCGGGGAAGGGTTAGGGTTAGGGTTCGGGCTAGGGTTAGGATTAGGGGACGGGGACGGTTTAGGGTCCAGGTGAGGGTACGGCAACTCTTTAGGGGGAGCGTGCGTGTGAGCGCGCGGGTTAGTGTTAGCGTACGGTTTAGGATTAGGGCACGGGTGAGGGTCAGGCTTCGGGGAAGTTTTAGGGTTAGGGTTCGGGCTAGGGTTAGGTTTAGGGGACGGGGACGGTTTAGGGTCCAGGTGAGGGTACGGCAACGCTTTAGGGGGAGCGTGCGTGTGAGGGCGCATGTTAGTGTTAGCGTACGGGTTAGGATTACGGGACGGGTGAGGGAAAGGCTTCGGGGAAGGGTTAGGGTTAGGGTTCGGGCTAGGGTTAGGGTTAGGGGACGGGGACGGTTTAGGGTCCAGGTGAGGGTACGGCAACGCTTTAGGGGGAGCGTGCGTGTGAGGGCGCGGGTTAGTGTTAGCGTACGGGTTAGGATTAGGGGACAGGTGAGGGTCAGGCTTCGGGGAAGGGTAAGGGTTAGGGTTCGGGCTAGGGTTAGGGTTAGGGGACGGGGACGGTTTAGGGTCCAGGTGAGGGTACGGCAACGCTTTAGGGGGAGCGTGCATGTGAGGGCGCGGGTTAGTGTTAGCGTACGGTTTAGGATTAGGGGACAGGTGAGGTTCAGGCTTCGGGGAAGGGTTAGGGTTAGGGTTCGGGCTAGGGTTAGGGTTAGGAGACGGGGACGGTTTAGGCTCCAGGTGAGGGTACGGCAACGCTTTAGGGGGAGCGTGCGTGTGAGGGCGTGGGTTAGTGTTAGCGTACTGGTTAGGATTAGGGGACGGGTGAGGGTCAGGCTTCGGGGAAGTGTTAGGGTTAGGGTTCGGTCTAGGGTTAGGGTTAGGGGACGGGGACGGTTTAGGGTCCAGGTGAGGGTACGGCAACGCTTTAGGGGGAGCGTGCGTGTGAGGGCGCGGGTGGGTGTTAGCGTACGGGTAAGGATTAGGGGACGGGTGAGGGTCAGGCTTCGGGGAAGGGTTAGGGTTACGGTTCGGGCTAGGGTTAGGGTTAGGGGACGGGGACGGTTTAGGGTCCAGGTGAGGGTACGGCAACGCTTTAGGGGGAGCGTGCGTGTGAGGGTGCGTGTTAGTGTTAGCGTACGGTTTAGGATTAGGGCACGGGTGATGGTCAGGCTTCGGGGAAGGGTTAGGGTTAGGGTTGGGGCTAGGGTTAGGGTTAGGGGATGGGGACGGTTTAGGGTCCAGGTGAGGGTACGGCAACGCTTTAGGGGGAGCGTGCGTGTGAGGGCGCGGGTTAGTGTTAGCGTACGGGTTAGGATTAGGGGACGGGTGAGGGTCAGGCTTCGGGGAAGGGTTAGGGTTATTGTGCGGGCTAGGGTTAGGGTTAGGGGACGGGGACGGTTTAGGGTCCAGGTGAGGGTACGGCAACGCTTTAGGGGGAGCGTGCGTGTGAGGGCGCGGGTTAGTGTTAGCGTACGGGTTAGGATTAGGGGACGGGTGAGGGACAGGCTTCGGGGAAGGGTTACGGTTAGGGTTCGGGCTAGGGTTAGGGTTAGGGGACGGGGACGGTTTAGGGTCCAGGTGAGGGTACGGCAACGCTTTAGGGGGAGCGTGAGTGTGAGGGCGCGGGTTAGTGTTAGCGTACGGGTTAGGATTAGGGGACGGGTGAGGGTCAGGCTTCGGGGAAGGGTTAGGGTTAGGGTTCGGGCTAGGGTTAGGGTTAGGGGACGGGGACGGTTTAGGGTCCAGGTGAGGGTACGGCAACGCTTTAGGGGGAGCGTGCGTGTGAGGGTGCGGGTTAGTGTTAGCGTACGGGTTAGGATTAGGGCACGGGTGAGGGTCAGGCTTCGGGGAAGGGTTAGGGTTACGGTTCGGGCTAGGGTTAGGGTTAGGGGACGGGGACGGTTTAGGGTCCAGGTGAGGGTACGGCAACGCTTTAGGGGGAGCGTGCGTGTGAGGGCGCGGGTTAGTGTTAGCGTACGGGTTAGGATTAGGGCACGGGTGAGGGTCAGGCTTCGGGGAAAGATTAGGGTTAGGGTTCGGGCTAGGGTTAGGGTTAGGGGACGGGGACGGTTTAGGGTCCAGGTGAGGGTACGGCAACGCTTTAGGGGGAGCGTGCGTGTGAGGGCGCGGGTTAGTGTTAGCGTACGGGTTAGGATTAGGGGACGGGTGAGGGTCAGGCTTCGGGGAAGGGTTAGGGTTAGGGTTCGGGCTAGGGTTAGGGTTAGGGGACGGGGACGGTTTAGGGTCCAGGTGAGGGTACGGCAACGCTTTAGGGGGAGCGTGCGTGTGAGGGCGCGGGTTAGTGTTAGCGTACGGGTTAGGATTAGGGGACGGGTGAGGGTCAGGCTTCGGGGAAGGGTTAGGGTTAGGGTTCGGGCTAGGGTTAGGGTTAGGGGACGGGGACGGTTTAGGGTCCAGGTGAGGGTACGGCAACGCTTTAGGGGGAGCGTGCGTGTGAGGGCGCGGGTTAGTGTTAGCGTACGGGTTAGGATTAGGGCACGGGTGAGGGTCAGGCTTCGGGGAAGGGTTAGAGTGAGGGTTCGGGCTAGGGTAAGGCTTAGGGGACGGGGACGGTTTAGGGTCCAGGTGAGGGTACGGCAACGCTTTAGGGGGAGCGTGCGTGTGAGGGCGCGGGTTAGTGTTAGCGTACGGGTTAGGATTAGGGGACGGGTGAGGGTCAGGCTTCGGGGAAGGGTTAGGCTTAGGGTTCGGGCTAGGGTTAGGGTTAGGGGACGGGGACGGTTTAGGGTCCAGGTGAGGGTACAGCAACGCTTTAGGGGGAGCGTGCGTGTGAGGGCGTGGGTTAGTGTTAGAGTACGGGTTAGGATTAGGGGACGGGTGAGGGTCAGGCTTCGGGGAAGGTTTAGGGTTAGGGTTCGGGCTAGGGTTAGGGTTAGGGGACGAGGACGGTTTAGGGTCCAGGTGAGGGTACGGCAACGCTTTAGGGGGAGCGTGCGTGTGAGGGCGCGTGTTAGTGTTAGCGTACGGGTTAGGATTAGGGCACGGGTGAGGGTCAGGCTTCGGGGAAGGGTTAGGGTTAGGGTTCGGGCTAGGGTTAGGGTTAGGGGACGGGGACGGTTTAGGGTCCAGGTGAGGGTACGGCAACGCTTTAGGGGGAGCGTGCGTGTGAGGGCGCGGGTTAGTGTTAGCGTACGGGTTAGGATTAGGGGACGTGTGAGTGTCAGGCTTCGGGGAAGGGTTAGGGTTAGGGTTCGGGCTAGGGTTAGGGTTAGGGGACGGGGACGGTTTAGGGTCCAGGTGAGGGTACGGCAACGCTTTAGGGGGAGCGTGCGTGTGAGGGTGCGGGTTAGTGTTAGCGTACGGGTTAGGATTAGGGGACGGGTGAGGGTCAGGCTTCGGGGAAGGGTTAGGGTTATTGTGCGGGCTAGGGTTAGGGTTAGGGGACGGGGACGGTTTAGGGTCCAGGTGAGGGTACGGCAACGCTTTAGGGGGAGCGTGCGTGTGAGGGCACGGGTTAGTCTTAGCATACGTGTTAGGATTAGGGGACGGGTGAGGGTCAGGCTTCGGGGAAGGGTTAGGGTTAGGGTTCGGGCTAGGGTTAGGGTTAGGGGACGGGGACGGTTTAGGGTCCAGGTGAGGGTTCGGCAACGCTTTAGGGGGAGCGTGAGTGTGAGGGCGCGGGTTAGTGTTAGCGTACGGGTTAGGATTAGGGCACGGGTGAGGGTCAGGCTTCGGGGAAGGGTTAGGGTTAGGGTTTCGGTTAGGGTTAGGGTTAGGGGACGGGGACGGTTTAGGGTCCAGGTGAGGGTACGGCAACGCTTTAGGGGGAGCGTGCGTGTGAGGGCGCGGGTTAGTGTTAGCGTACGGGTTAGGATTAGGGCACGGGTGAGGGTCAGGCTTCGGGGAAGTGTTAGGGTTAGGGTTCGGGCTAGGGTTAGGGTTAGGGGACGGGGACGGTTTAGGGTCCAGGTGAGGGTACGGCAACGCTTTAGGGGGAGCGTGCGTGTGAGAGCGCGGGTTAGTGTTAGCGTACGGGTTAGGATTAGGGGACGGGTGAGGGTCAGGCTTCGGGGAAGGGTTAGGGTTAGGGTTCGGGCTAGGGTTAGGGTTAGGGGACGGGGACGGTTTAGGGTCCAGGTGAGGGTACGGCAACGCTTTACGGGGAGCGTGCGTGTGAGGGCGTGGGTTAGTGTTAGAGTACGGGTTAGGATTATGGGACGGGTGAGGGTCAGGCTTCGGGGAAGGGTTAGGGTTAGGGTTCGGGCTAGGGTTAGGGTTAGGGGACGGGGACGGTTTAGGGTCCAGGTGAGGGTACAGCAACGCTATAGGGGGAGCGTTCGTGTGAGGGCGCGTGTTAGTGTTAGCGTACGGGTTAGGATTAGGGCACGGGTGAGGGTCAGGCTTCGGGGAAGGGTTAGGGTTAGGGTTCGGGCTAGGGTTAGGGTTAGGGGACGGGGACGGTTTAGGGTCCAGGTGAGGGTACGGCAACGCTTTAGGGGGAGCGTGCGTGTGAGGGCGCGGGTTAGTGTTAGCGTACGGGTTAGGATTAGGGCACGGGTGAGGGTCAGGCTTCGGGGAAGAGTTAGAGTGAGGGTTCGGGCTAGGGTTAGGGTTAGGGGACGGGGACGGTTTAGGGTCCAGGTGAGGGTACGGCAACGCTTTAGGGGGAGCGTGCGTGTGAGGGCGCGGGTTAGTGTTAGCGTACGGGTTAGGATTAGGGGACGGGTGAGGGTCAGGCTTCGGGGAAGGGTTAGGGTTAGGGTTCGGGCTAGGGTTAGGGTTAGGGGACGGGGACGGTTTAGGGTCCAGGTGAGGGTACGGCAACGCTTTAGGGGGAGCGTGCGTGTGAGGGCGTGGGTTAGTGTTAGAGTACGGGTTAGGATTAGGGGACGGGTGAGGGTCAGGCTTCGGGGAAGGGTTAGGGTTAGGGTTCGGGCTAGGGTTAGGGTTAGGGGACGGGGACGGTTTAGGGTCCAGGTGAGGGTACGGCAACGCTTTAGGGGGAGCGTGCGTGTGAGGGCGCGTGTTAGTGTTAGCGTACGGGTTAGGATTAGGGCACGGGTGAGGGTCAGGCTTCGGGGAAGGGTTAGGGTTAGGGTTCGGGCTAGGGTTAGGGTTAGGGGACGGGGACGGTTTAGGGTCCAGGTGAGGGTACGGCAACGCTTTAGGGGGAGCGTGCGTGTGAGGGCGCGGGTTAGTGTTAGCGTACGGGTTAGGATTAGGGGACGTGTGAGTGTCAGGCTTCGGGGAAGGGTTAGGGTTAGGGTTCGGGCTAGGGTTAGGGTTAGGGGACGGGGACGGTTTAGGGTCCAGGTGAGGGTACGGCAACGCTTTAGGGGGAGCGTGCGTGTGAGGGTGCGTGTTAGTGTTAGCGTACGGGTTAGGATTAGGGGACGGGTGAGGGTCAGGCTTCGGGGAAGGGTTAGGGTTAGGGTTCGGGCTAGGGTTAGGGTTAGGGGACGGGGCCGGTTTAGGGTCCAGGTGAGGGTATGGCAACGCTTTAGGGGGAGCGTGCGTGTGAGGGCGCGGGTTAGTGTTAGCGTACGGGTTAGGACTAGGGGACGGGTGAGGGTCAGGCTTCGGGGAAGGGTTAGGGCTAGGGTTCGGGCTAGGGTTAGGGTTAGGGGACGGGGACGGTTTAGGGTCCAGGTGAGGGTACGGCAACGCTTTAGGGGGAGCGTGCGTGTGAGGGCGCGGGATAGCGTTAGCGTACGGGTTAGAATTAGGGGACGGGTGAGGGTCAGGCTTCGGGGAAGGGTTAGTGTTAGGGTTCGGGCTAGGGTTAGGGTTAGGGGACGGGGACGGTTTAGGGTCCAGGTGAGGGTACGGCAACGCTTTAGGGGGAGCGTGCGTGTGAGGGCGCGGGTGGGTGTTAGCGTACGGGTTAGGATTAGGGGACGGGTGAAGGTCAGGCTTCGGGGAAGGGTTAGGGTCAGGGTTCGGGCTAGGGTTAGGGTTAGGGGACGGGGACGGTTTAGGGTCCAGGTGAGGGTACGGCAACGCTTTAGGGGGAGCGTGCGTGTGAGGGCGCGGGTTAGTGTTAGCGTACGGGTTAGGATTAGGGCACGGGTGAGGGTCAGGCTTCGGGGAAGGGTTAGGGTTAGGGTTCGGGCTAGGGTTAGGGTTAGGGGACGGGGACGGTTTAGGGTCCAGGTGAGGGTACGGCAACGCTTTAGGGGGAGCGTGCGTGTGAGGGCGCGGGTTAGTGTTAGCGTACGGGTTAGGATTAGGGGACGGGTGAGGGTCAGGCTTCGGGGAAGGGTTAGGGCTAGGGTTCGGGCTAGGGTTAGGGTTAGGGGACGGGGACGGTTTAGGGTCCAGGTGAGGGTACGGCAACGCTTTAGGGGGAGCGTGCGTGTGAGGGCGCGGGTTAGTGTTAGCGTACGGGTTAGGATTAGGGGACGGGTGAGGGTCAGGCTTCGGGGAAGGGTTAGGGTTAGGGTTCGGGCTAGGTTTAGGGTTAGGGGACGGGGACGGTTTAGGGTCCAGGTGAGGGTACGGCAACGCTTTAGGGGGAGCGTGCGTGTGAGGGCGCGGATTAGTGTTAGCGTACGGGTTAGGATTAGGGCACGGGTGAGGGTCAGGCTTCGGGGAAGGGTTAGGGTTAGGGTTCGGGCTAGGGTTAGGGTTAGGGGACGGGGACGGTTTAGGGTCCAGGTGAGGGTACGACAACTCTTTAGGGGGAGCGTGCGTGTGAGGGCGCGGGTTAGTGTTAGCGTACGGGTTAAGATTAGGGGACGGGTGAGGGTCAGGCTTCGGGGAAGGGTTAGGGTTAGGGTTCGGGCTAGGTTTAATGTTAGGGGACGGGGACGGTTTAGGGTCCAGGTGAGGGTACGACAACGCTTTAGGGGGAGCGTGCGTGTGAGGGCGCGGGTTAGTGTTAGCGTACGGGTTAGGATTAGGGGACGGGTGAGGGTCAGGCTTCGGGGAAGGGTTAGGGTTAGGGTTCGGGCTAGGGTTAGGGTTAGGGGACGGGGACGGTTTAGGGTCCAGGTGAGGGTACGGCAACGCTTTAGGGGGAGCGTGCGTGTGAGGGCGCGGGTGGGTGTTAGCGTACGGGTTAGGATTAGGGCACGGGTGAGGGTCAGGCTTCGGGGAAGAGTTAGGGTTAGGGTTCGGGCTAGGGTTACGGTTAGGGGACGGGGACGGTTTAGGGTCCAGGTGAGGGTACGGCAACGCTTTAGGGGGAGCGTGAGTGTGAGGGCGCGGTTTAGTGTTAGCGTACGGGTTAGGATTAGGGGACGGGTGAGGGTCAGGCTTCGGGGAAGGGTTAGGGTTAGGGTTCGGGCTAGGGTTAGGGTTAGGGGACGGGGACGGTTTAGGGTCCAGGTGAGGGAACGGCAACGCTTTAGGGGGAGCGTGCGTGTGAGGGCGCGGGTTAGTGTTAGCGTACGGGTTAGGATTAGGGGACGGGTGAGGGTCAGGCTTCGGGGAAGGGTTAGGGTTAGGGTTCGGGCTAGGGTTAGGGTTAGGGGACGGGGACGGTTTAGGGTCCAGGTGAGGGTACGGCAACGCTTTAGGGGGAGCGTGCGTGTGAGGGCGCGGGTGGGTGTTAGCGTACGGGTTAGGATTAGGGGACGGGTGCGGGTCAGGCTTCGGGGAAGGGTTAGGGTTAGGGTTCGGGCTAGGGTTAGGGTTAGGGGACGGGGACGGTTTAGGGTCCAGGTGAGGGTACGGCAACGCTTTAGGGGGAGCGTCCGTGTGAGGGCGCGGGTTAGTGTTAGCGTACGGGTTAGGATTAGGGGACGTGTGAGTGTCAGGCTTCGGGGAAGGGTTAGGGTTAGGGTTCGGGCTAGGGTTAGGGTTAGGGGACGGGGACGGTTTAGGGTCCAGGTGAGGGTACGGCAACGCTTTAGGGGGAGCGTGCGTGTGAGGGTGCGGGTTAGTGTTAGCGTACGGGTTAGGATTAGGGGACGGGTGAGGGTCAGGCTTCGGGGAAGGGTTAGGGTTATTGTGCGGGCTAGGGTTAGGGTTAGGGGACGGGGACGGTTTAGGGTCCAGGTGAGGGTACGGCAACGCTTTAGGGGGAGCGTGCGTGTGAGGGCACGGGTTAGTCTTAGCATACGTGTTAGGATTAGGGGACGGGTGAGGGTCAGGCTTCGGGGAAGGGTTAGGGTTAGGGTTCGGGCTAGGGTTAGGGTTAGGGGACGGGGACGGTTTAGGGTCCAGGTGAGGGTACGGCAACGCTTTAGGGGGAGCGTGAGTGTGAGGGCGCGGGTTAGTGTTAGCGTACGGGTTAGGATTAGGGCACGGGTGAGGGTCAGGCTTCGGGGAAGGGTTAGGGTTAGGGTTTCGGTTAGGGTTAGGGTTAGGGGACGGGGACGGTTTAGGGTCCAGGTGAGGGTACGGCAACGCTTTAGGGGGAGCGTGCGTGTGAGGGCGCGGGTTAGTGTTAGCGTACGGGTTAGGATTAGGGCACGGGTGAGGGTCAGGCTTCGGGGAAGTGTTAGGGTTAGGGTTCGGGCTAGGGTTAGGGTTAGGGGACGGGGACGGTTTAGGGTCCAGGTGAGGGTACGGCAACGCTTTAGGGGGAGCGTGCGTGTGAGAGCGCGGGTTAGTGTTAGCGTACGGGTTAGGATTAGGGGACGGGTGAGGGTCAGGCTTCGGGGAAGGGTTAGGGTTAGGGTTCGGGCTAGGGTTAGGGTTAGGGGACGGGGACGGTTTAGGGTCCAGGTGAGGGTACGGCAACGCTTTACGGGGAGCGTGCGTGTGAGGGCGTGGGTTAGTGTTAGAGTACGGGTTAGGATTATGGGACGGGTGAGGGTCAGGCTTCGGGGAAGGGTTAGGGTTAGGGTTCGGGCTAGGGTTAGGGTTAGGGGACGGGGACGGTTTAGGGTCCAGGTGAGGGTACAGCAACGCTATAGGGGGAGCGTTCGTGTGAGGGCGCGTGTTAGTGTTAGCGTACGGGTTAGGATTAGGGCACGGGTGAGGGTCAGGCTTCGGGGAAGGGTTAGGGTTAGGGTTCGGGCTAGGGTTAGGGTTAGGGGACGGGGACGGTTTAGGGTCCAGGTGAGGGTACGGCAACGCTTTAGGGGGAGCGTGCGTGTGAGGGCGCGGGTTAGTGTTAGCGTACGGGTTAGGATTAGGGCACGGGTGAGGGTCAGGCTTCGGGGAAGAGTTAGAGTGAGGGTTCGGGCTAGGGTTAGGGTTAGGGGACGGGGACGGTTTAGGGTCCAGGTGAGGGTACGGCAACGCTTTAGGGGGAGCGTGCGTGTGAGGGCGCGGGTTAGTGTTAGCGTACGGGTTAGGATTAGGGGACGGGTGAGGGTCAGGCTTCGGGGAAGGGTTAGGGTTAGGGTTCGGGCTAGGGTTAGGGTTAGGGGACGGGGACGGTTTAGGGTCCAGGTGAGGGTACGGCAACGCTTTAGGGGGAGCGTGCGTGTGAGGGCGTGGGTTAGTGTTAGAGTACGGGTTAGGATTAGGGGACGGGTGAGGGTCAGGCTTCGGGGAAGGGTTAGGGTTAGGGTTCGGGCTAGGGTTAGGGTTAGGGGACGGGGACGGTTTAGGGTCCAGGTGAGGGTACGGCAACGCTTTAGGGGGAGCGTGCGTGTGAGGGCGCGTGTTAGTGTTAGCGTACGGGTTAGGATTAGGGCACGGGTGAGGGTCAGGCTTCGGGGAAGGGTTAGGGTTAGGGTTCGGGCTAGGGTTAGGGTTAGGGGACGGGGACGGTTTAGGGTCCAGGTGAGGGTACGGCAACGCTTTAGGGGGAGCGTGCGTGTGAGGGCGCGGGTTAGTGTTAGCGTACGGGTTAGGATTAGGGGACGTGTGAGTGTCAGGCTTCGGGGAAGGGTTAGGGTTAGGGTTCGGGCTAGGGTTAGGGTTAGGGGACGGGGACGGTTTAGGGTCCAGGTGAGGGTACGGCAACGCTTTAGGGGGAGCGTGCGTGTGAGGGTGCGTGTTAGTGTTAGCGTACGGGTTAGGATTAGGGGACGGGTGAGGGTCAGGCTTCGGGGAAGGGTTAGGGTTAGGGTTCGGGCTAGGGTTAGGGTTAGGGGACGGGGCCGGTTTAGGGTCCAGGTGAGGGTATGGCAACGCTTTAGGGGGAGCGTGCGTGTGAGGGCGCGGGTTAGTGTTAGCGTACGGGTTAGGACTAGGGGACGGGTGAGGGTCAGGCTTCGGGGAAGGGTTAGGGCTAGGGTTCGGGCTAGGGTTAGGGTTAGGGGACGGGGACGGTTTAGGGTCCAGGTGAGGGTACGGCAACGCTTTAGGGGGAGCGTGCGTGTGAGGGCGCGGGATAGCGTTAGCGTACGGGTTAGAATTAGGGGACGGGTGAGGGTCAGGCTTCGGGGAAGGGTTAGTGTTAGGGTTCGGGCTAGGGTTAGGGTTAGGGGACGGGGACGGTTTAGGGTCCAGGTGAGGGTACGGCAACGCTTTAGGGGGAGCGTGCGTGTGAGGGCGCGGGTGGGTGTTAGCGTACGGGTTAGGATTAGGGGACGGGTGAAGGTCAGGCTTCGGGGAAGGGTTAGGGTCAGGGTTCGGGCTAGGGTTAGGGTTAGGGGACGGGGACGGTTTAGGGTCCAGGTGAGGGTACGGCAACGCTTTAGGGGGAGCGTGCGTGTGAGGGCGCGGGTTAGTGTTAGCGTACGGGTTAGGATTAGGGCACGGGTGAGGGTCAGGCTTCGGGGAAGGGTTAGGGTTAGGGTTCGGGCTAGGGTTAGGGTTAGGGGACGGGGACGGTTTAGGGTCCAGGTGAGGGTACGGCAACGCTTTAGGGGGAGCGTGCGTGTGAGGGCGCGGGTTAGTGTTAGCGTACGGGTTAGGATTAGGGGACGGGTGAGGGTCAGGCTTCGGGGAAGGGTTAGGGCTAGGGTTCGGGCTAGGGTTAGGGTTAGGGGACGGGGACGGTTTAGGGTCCAGGTGAGGGTACGGCAACGCTTTAGGGGGAGCGTGCGTGTGAGGGCGCGGGTTAGTGTTAGCGTACGGGTTAGGATTAGGGGACGGGTGAGGGTCAGGCTTCGGGGAAGGGTTAGGGTTAGGGTTCGGGCTAGGTTTAGGGTTAGGGGACGGGGACGGTTTAGGGTCCAGGTGAGGGTACGGCAACGCTTTAGGGGGAGCGTGCGTGTGAGGGCGCGGATTAGTGTTAGCGTACGGGTTAGGATTAGGGCACGGGTGAGGGTCAGGCTTCGGGGAAGGGTTAGGGTTAGGGTTCGGGCTAGGGTTAGGGTTAGGGGACGGGGACGGTTTAGGGTCCAGGTGAGGGTACGACAACTCTTTAGGGGGAGCGTGCGTGTGAGGGCGCGGGTTAGTGTTAGCGTACGGGTTAAGATTAGGGGACGGGTGAGGGTCAGGCTTCGGGGAAGGGTTAGGGTTAGGGTTCGGGCTAGGTTTAATGTTAGGGGACGGGGACGGTTTAGGGTCCAGGTGAGGGTACGACAACGCTTTAGGGGGAGCGTGCGTGTGAGGGCGCGGGTTAGTGTTAGCGTACGGGTTAGGATTAGGGGACGGGTGAGGGTCAGGCTTCGGGGAAGGGTTAGGGTTAGGGTTCGGGCTAGGGTTAGGGTTAGGGGACGGGGACGGTTTAGGGTCCAGGTGAGGGTACGGCAACGCTTTAGGGGGAGCGTGCGTGTGAGGGCACGGGTGGGTGTTAGCGTACGGGTTAGGATTAGGGCACGGGTGAGGGTCAGGCTTCGGGGAAGAGTTAGGGTTAGGGTTCGGGCTAGGGTTACGGTTAGGGGACGGGGACGGATTAGGGTCCAGGTGAGGGTACGGCAACGCTTTAGGGGGAGCGTGAGTGTGAGGGCGCGGTTTAGTGTTAGCGTACGGGTTAGGATTAGGGGACGGGTGAGGGTCAGGCTTCGGGGAAGGGTTAGGGTTAGGGTTCGGGCTAGGGTTAGGGTTAGGGGACGGGGACGGTTTAGGGTCCAGGTGAGGGAACGGCAACGCTTTAGGGGGAGCGTGCGTGTGAGGGCGCGGGTTAGTGTTAGCGTACGGGTTAGGATTAGGGGACGGGTGAGGGTCAGGCTTCGGGGAAGGGTTAGGGTTAGGGTTCGGGCTAGGGTTAGGGTTAGGGGACGGGGACGGTTTAGGGTCCAGGTGAGGGTACGGCAACGCTTTAGGGGGAGCGTGCGTGTGAGGGCGCGGGTGGGTGTTAGCGTACGGGTTAGGATTAGGGGACGGGTGCGGGTCAGGCTTCGGGGAAGGGTTAGGGTTAGGGTTCGGGCTAGGGTTAGGGTTAGGGGACGGGGACGGTTTAGGGTCCAGGTGAGGGTACGGCAACGCTTTAGAGGGAGCGTGCGTGTGAGGGCGCGGGTTAGTGTTAGTGTACGGGTTAGGATTAGGGGACGGGTGAGGGTCAGGCTTCGGGGAAGGGTTAGGGCTAGGGTTAGGGCT
Source organism: Delphinus delphis (assembly GCF_949987515.2). Taxonomy (NCBI): domain Eukaryota; kingdom Metazoa; phylum Chordata; class Mammalia; order Artiodactyla; family Delphinidae; genus Delphinus; species Delphinus delphis. The sequence continues at coordinate 355,290 of NW_027192799.1, read as the reverse complement.
AGGGTTAGGGTTAGGGGACGGGGACGGTTTAGGGTCCAGGTGAGGGTATGGCAACGCTTTAGGGGGAGCGTGCGTGTGAGGGCGCGGGTTAGTGTTAGCGTACGGGTTAGGATTAGAGGACGGGTGAGGGTCAGGCTTCGGGGAAGGTTTAGGGTTAGGGTTCGGGCTAGGGTTAGGGTTAGGGGACGGGGACGGTTTAGGGTCCAGGTGAGGGTACGGCAACGCTTTAGGGGGAGCGTGCGTGTGAGGGCGCGGGTTAGTGTTAGCGTACGGGTTAGGATTAGGGGACGGATGAGGGTCAGGCTTCGGGGAAGTGTTAGGGAAGGGTTCGGGCTAGGGTTAGGGTTAGGGGACGTGGATGGTTTAGGGTCCAGGTGAGGGTACGGCAACGCTTTAGGGGGAGCGTGCGTGTGAGGGCGTGGGTTAGTGTTAGCGTACGGGTTAGGATTAGGGGACGGGTGAGGGTCAGGCTTCGGGGAAGGGTTAGGGCTAGGGTTCGGGCTAGGGTTAGGGTTAGGGGACGGGGACGGTTTAGGGTCCAGGTGAGGGTACGGCAACGCTTTAGGGGGAGCGTGCGTGTGAGGGCGCGGGTTAGTGTTAGCGTACGGGTTAGGAATAGGGGACGGGTGAGGGTCAGGCTTCGGGGAAGGGTTAGGGTTAGGGTTCGGGCTAGGGTTAGAGTTAGGGGACGGGGACGGTTTAGGGTCCAGGTGAGGGTACGGCAACGCTTTAGGGGGAGCGTGCGTGTGAGGGCGCGGGTTAGTGTTAGCGTACGGGTTAGGATTAGGGGACGGGTGAGGTTCAGGCTTCGGGGAAGGGTTAGGGTTAGGGTTCGGGCTAGGGTTAGGGTTAGGGGACGGGGACGGTTTAGGGTCCAGGTGAGGGTACGGCAACGCTTTAGGGGGAGCGTGCGTGTGATGGCGCGGGTTAGTGTTAGCGTACGGGTTAGGATTAGGGGACGGGTGAGGGTCACGCTTCGGGGAAGGGTTAGGGTTAGGGTTCGGGCTAGGGTTAGGGTTAGGGGACGGGGACGGTTTAGGGTCCAGGTGAGGGTACGGCAACGCTTTAGGGGGAGCGTGCGTGTGAGGGCGCGGGTTAGTGTTAGCGTACGGGTTAGGATTAGGGGACGGGTGAGGGTCAGGCTTCGGGGAAGGGTTAGGGTTAGGGTTCGGGCTAGGGTTAGGGTTAGGGGACGGGGACGGTTTAGGGTCCAGGTGAGGGTACGGCAACGCTTTAGGGGGAGCGTGCGTGTGAGGGCGCGGGTTAGTGTTAGTGTACGGGTTAGGATTAGGGGACGGGTGAGGGTCAGGCTTCTGGGAAGGGTTAGGGTTAGGGTTCGGGCTAGGGTTAGGGTTAGGGGACGGGGACGGTTTAGGGTCCAGGTGAGGGTACGGCAACGCTTTAGGGGGAGCGTGCGTGTGAGGGCGCGGGTTAGTGTTAGCGTACGGGTGAGGATTAGGGGACGGGTGAGGGTCAGGCTTCGGGGAAGGGTTAGGGTTAGGGTTCGGGCTAGGGTTAGGGTTAGGGGACGGGGACGGTTTAGGGTCCAGGTGAGGGTACGACAACGCTTTAGGGGGAGCGTGCATGTGAGGGCGCGGGTTAGTGTTAGCGTACGGGTTAGGATTAGGGGACGGGTGAGGGTCAGGCTTCGGGGAAGGGTTAGGGTTAGGGTTCGGGCTAGGGTTAGGGTTAGGGGACGGGGACGCTTTAGGGTCCAGGTGAGGGTCCGGCAACGCTTTAGGGGGAGCGTGCGTGTGAGCGCGCGGGTGGGTGTTAGCGTACGGGTTAGGATTAGGGGACGGGTGAGGGTCAGGCTTCGGGGAAGAGTTAGGGTTAGGGTTCGGGCTAGGGTTAGGGTTAGGGGACGGGGACGGTTTAGGGTCCAGGTGAGGGTACGGCAACGCTTTAGGGGGAGCGTGCGTGTGAGGGCGCGGGTTAGAGTTAGCGTACGGGTTAGGATTAGGGGACGGGTGAGGGTCAGGCTTCGGGGAAGGGTTAGGGTTAGGGTTCGGGCTAGGGTTAGGGTTAGAGGACGGGGACGGTTTAGGGTCCAGGTGAGGGTACGGCAACGCTTTAGGGGGAGCGTGCGTGTGAGGGCACGGGTTAGTGTTAGCGTACGGGTTAGGATTAGGGCACGGGTGAGGGTCAGGCTTCGGGGAAGGGTTAGGGTTAGGGTACGGGCTAGGGTTAGGGTTAGGGGACGGGGACGGTTTACGGTCCAGGTGAGGGTACGGCAAGGCTTTAGGGGGAGCGTGCGTGTGAGGGCGCGGGTGGGTGTTAGCGTACGGGTTAGGATTAGGGGACGGGTGAGCGTCAGGCTTCGGGGAAGGGTTAGGGTTAGGGTTCGGGCTATGGTTAGGGTTAGGGGACGGGGACGGTTTAGGGTCCAGGTGAGGGTACGGCAACGCTTTAGGGGGAGCGTGCGTGTGAGGGCGCGGGTTAGTGTTAGCGTACGGGTTAGTATTAGGGCACGGGTGAGGGTCAGGCTTCGGGAAAGGGTTAGGGCTAGGTTTCGGGCTAGGGTTAGGGTTAGGGGACGGGGACGGTTTAGGGTCCAGGTGAGCGTACGGCAACGCTTTAGGGGGAGCGTGCGTGTGAGGGCGCGGGTTAGTGTTAGCGTACGGGTTAGGATTAGGGGACGGGTGAGGGTCATGCTTCGGGGAAGGGTTAGGGTTAGGGTTCGGGCTAGGGTTAGGGTTAGTGGACGGGGACGGTTTAGGGTCCAGGTGAGGGTACGGCAACGCTTTAGGGGGAGCGTGCGTGTGAGGGCGCGGGTTAGGGTTAGCGTACGGGTTAGGATTAGGGCACGGGGGAGGGTCAGGCTTCGGGGAAGTGTTAGGGTTAGGGTTCGGGCTAGGGTTAGGGTTAGGGGACGGGGACGGTTTAGGGTCCAGGTGAGGGTACGACAACGCTTTAGGGGGAGCGTGCGTGTGAGGGCGCGGGTTAGTGTTAGCGTACGGGTTAGGATTAGGGGACGGGTGAGGGTCAGGCTTCGGGGAAGGGTTAGGGTTAGGGTTCGGGCTAGGGTTAGGGTTAGGGGACGGGGACGGTTTAGGGTCCAGGTGAGGGTACTGCAACGCTTTAGGGGGAGCGTGCGTGTGAGGGTGCGGGTTAGTGTTAGCGTACGGGTTAGGATTAGGGCACGGGTGAGGGTCAGGCTTCGGGGAAGGGTTAGGGTTAGGTTTCGGGCTAGGGTTAGGGTTAGGGGACGGGGACGGTTTAGGGTCCAGGTGAGGGTACGGCAACGCTTTAGGGGGAGCATGTGTGTGAGGGCGCGGGTTAGTGTTAGCGTACGGGTTAGGATTAGGGGACGGGTGAGGGTCAGGCTTCGGGGAAGGGCTAGGGTTAGGGTTCGGCCTAGGGTTAGGGTTAGGGGACGGGGACGGTTTAGGGTCCAGGTGAGGGTACGGCAACGCTGTAGGGGGAGCGTGCGTGTGAGGGCGCGGGTTAGTGTTAGCGTACGGGTTAGGATTAGGGGACGGGTGAGGGTCAGGCTTCGGGGAAGGGTTAGGGTTAGGGTTCGGGCTAGGGTTAGGGTTAGGGGACGGGGACGGTTTAGGGTCCAGGTGAGGGTAAGGCAACGCTTTAGGGGGAGCGTGCGTGTGAGGGCACGGGTTAGTGTTAGCGTACGGGTTAGGATTAGGGGACGGGTGAGGGGCAGGCTTCGGGGAAGGGTTAGGGTTAGGGTTCGGGCTATGGTTAGGGTTAGGGGACGGGGACGGTTTAGGGTCCAGGTGAGGGTACGGCAATGCTTTAGGGGGAGCGTGCGTGTGAGGGCGCGGGTTAGTGTTAGCGTACGGGTTAGGATTAGGGCACGGGTGAGGGTCAGGCTTCGGGGAAGGGTTAGGGCTAGGTTTCGGGCTAGGGTTAGGGTTAGGGGACGGGGACGGTTTAGGGTCCAGGTGAGGGTACGGCAACGCTTTAGGGGGAGCGTGCGTGTGAGGGCGCGGGTTAGTGTTAGCGTACGGGTTAGGATTAGGGCACGGGTGAGGGTCAGGCTTCGAGGAGGGTTAGGGTTAGGGTTCGGGCTAGGGTTAGGGTTAGGGGACGGGGACGGTTTAGGGTCCAGGTGAGGGTACGGCAACGCTTTAGGGGGAGCGTGCGTGTGAGGGCGCGGGTTAGTGTTAGCGTACGGGTTAGGATTAGGGGACGGGTGAGGGTCAGGCTTCGGGGAAGGGTTAGGGTTAGGGTTCGGGCTAGGGTTAGGGTTAGGGGACGGGGACGGTTTAGGGTCCAGGTGGGTACGGCAACGCTTTAAGGGGAGCGTGCATGTGAGGGCGTGGGTTAGTGTTAGCGTACGGGTTAGGATTAGGGCACGGGTGAGGGTCAGGCTTCGGGGAAGGGTTAGGGTTAGGGTTTCGGTTAGGGTTAGGGTTAGGGGACGGGGACGGTATAGGGTCCAGGTGAGGGTACGGCAACGTTTTAGAGGGAGCGTGCGTGTGAGGGCGCGGGTTAGTGTTAGCGTACGGGTTAGGATTAGGGGACGGGTGAGGGTCAGGCTTCGGGGAAGGGTTAGGGTTAGGGTTCGGGCTAGGGTTAGGGTTAGGGGACGGGGACGCTTGAGGGTCCGGGTGAGGGTACGGCAACGCTTTAGGGGGAGCGTGTGTGTGAGGGCGCGGGTTAGTGTTAGCGTACGGGCTAGGATTAGGGGACGGGTGAGGGTCAGGCTTCGGGGAAGTGTTAGGGCTAGGGTTCGGGCTAGGGTTAGGGGATGGGGACGGTTTAGGGTCCAGGTGAGGGTACAGCAACGCTTTAGGGGGAGCGTGCGTGTGAGGGCGCGTGTTAGTGTTAGTGTACGGGTTAGGATTAGGGCACGGGTGAGGGTCAGGCTTCGGGGAAGGGTTAGTGTTAGGGTTCGGGCTAGGGTTAGGGTTAGGGGACGGGGACGGTTTAGGGTCCAGGTGAGGGTACGGCAACGCTTTAGAGGGAGCGTGCGGGTGAGGGCGCGGGTTAGTGTTAGCGTACGGGTTAGGATTAGGGGACGGGTGAGGGTCAGGCTTCGGGGAAGTGTTAGGGTTAGGGTTCGGGCTAGGGTTAGGGTTAGGGGACGGGGACGGTTTAGGGTCCAGGTGAGGGTACGGCAACGCTTTAGGGGGAGCCTGTGTGTGAGGGCGCGGGTTAGTGTTAGCGTACGGGTTAGGATTAGGGCACGGGTGAGGGTCAGGCTTCGGGGAAGGGTTAGGGCTAGGGTTCGGGCTAGGGTTAGGGTTAGGGGACGGGGACGGTTTAGGGTCCAGGTGAGGGTAAGGCAAAGCTTTAGGGGGAGCGTGCGTGTTAGGGCGCGGGTTAGTGTTAGCGTACGGGTTAGGATTAGGGGACGGGTGAGGGGTAGGCTTCGGGGAAGGGTTACGGCTAGGGTTCGGGCTAGGGTTAGGGTTAGGGGACGGGGACGATTTAGGGTCCAGGTGAGGGTACGGCAACGCTTTAGGGGGAGCGTGCGTATGAGAGCGCGGGTTAGTGTTAGCGTACGGGTTAGGATTAGGGGACGGGTGAGGGTCAGGCTTCGGGGAAGGGTTAGGTTTAGGGTTCGGGCTAGGGTTAGGGCTAGGGGACGGGGACGGTTTAGGGTCCAGGTGAGGGTACGGCAACGCTTTAGGGGGAGCGTGCGTGTGAGGGCGCGGGTTAGTGTTAGCGTACGGGTTAGGATTAGGGGATGGATGAGGGTCAGGCTTCGGGGAAGGGTTAGGGTTAGGGTTCGGGCTAGGGTTAGGGTTAGGGGACGGGAACGGTTTAGGGTCCAGGTGAGGGTACGGCAACGCTTTAGGGGGAGCGTGCGTGTGAGGGCGCGGGTTAGTGTTAGCGTACGGGTTAGGATTAGGGCACGGGTGAGGGTCAGGCTTCGGGGAAGGGTTAGGGTTAGGGTTCGGGCTAGGGTTAGGGTTAGGGGACGGGGATGGTTTAGGGTCCAGGTGAAGGTACGGCAACGCTTTAGGGGGAGCGTGCGTGTGAGGGCACGGGTTAGTGTTAGCGTACGGATTAGGATTAGGGCACGGGTGAGGGTCAGGCTTCGGGGAAGTGTTAGGGTTAGGGTTCGGGCTAGGGTTAGGGTTAGGGGACGGGGACGGTTTAGGGTCCAGGTGAGGGTACGGCAACGCTTTAGGGGGAGCGTGCGTGTGAGGGCGCGGGTTAGTGTTAGCGTACGGGTTAGGATTAGGGGACGGGTGAGGGTCAGGCTTCGGGGAAGGGTTAGGGTTAGGGTTCGGGCTAGGGTTAGGGTTAGGGGACGGGGACGGTTTAGGGTCCAGGTGAGGGTACGGCAACGCTTTAGGGGGAGCGTGCGTGTGAGGGCGCGGGTTAGTGTTAGCGTACGGGTTAGGATTAGGGCACGGGTGAGGGTCAGGCTTGGGGAAGCGTTAGGGTTAGGGTTCGGGCTAGGGTTAGGGTTAGGGGACGGGGACGGTTTAGGGTCCAGGTGAGGGTACGGCAACGCTTTAGGGGGAGCGTGCGTGTGAGGGCGCGGGTTAGTGTTAGCGTACGGGTTAGGATTAGGGCACGGGTGAGGGTCAGGCTTCGGGGAAGGGTTAGGGTTAGGGTTCGGTCTAGGGTTAGGGTTATGGGACGGGGACGGTTTAGGGTCCAGGTGAGGGTACGGCAACGCTTTAGGGGGAGCGTGCATGTGAGGGCGCGGGTTAGTGTTAGCGTAAGGGTTAGGATTAGGGCACGGGTGAGGGTCAGGCTTCGGGGAAGGGTTAGGGTTAGGGTTTCGGTTAGGGTTAGGGTTAGGGGACGGGGACGGTTTAGGGTCCAGGTGAGGGTACGGCAACGTTTTAGAGGGAGCGTGCGTGTGAGGGCGCGGGTTAGTGTTAGCGTACGGGTTAGGATTAGGGGACGGGTGAGGGTCAGGCTTCGGGGAAGGGTTAGGGTTAGGGTTCGGGCTAGGGTTAGGGTTAGGGGACGGGGACGCTTGAGGGTCCGGGTGAGGGTACGGCAACGCTTTAGGGGGAGCGTGTGTGTGAGGGCGCGGGTTAGTGTTAGCGTACGGGCTAGGATTAGGGGACGGGTGAGGGTCAGGCTTCGGGGAAGGGTTAGGGCTAGGGTTCGGGCTAGGGTTAGGGTTAGGGGATGGGGACGGTTTAGGGTCCAGGTGAGGGTACAGCAACGCTTTAGGGGGAGCGTGCGTGTGAGGGCGCGGTTTAGTGTTAGCGTACGGGTTAGGATTAGGGCACGGGTGAGGGTCAGGCTTCGGGGAAGGGTTAGGGTTAGGGTTCGGGCTAGGGTTAGGGTTAGGGGACGGGGACGGTTTAGGGTCCAGGTGAGGGTACGGCAACGCTTTAGAGGGAGCGTGCGGGTGAGGGCGCGGGTTAGTGTTAGCCTACGGGTTAGGATTAGGGGACGGGTGAGGGTCAGGCTTCGGGGAAGTGTTAGGGTTAGGGTTCGGGCTAGGGTTAGGGTTAGGGGACGGGGACGGTTTAGGGTCCAGGTGAGGGTACGGCAACGCTTTAGGGGGAGCCTGTGTGTGAGGGCGCGGGTTAGTGTTAGCGTACGGGTTAGGATTAGGGCACGGGTGAGGGTCAGGCTTCGGGGAAGGGTTAGGGCTAGGGTTCGGGCTAGGTTTAGGGTTAGGGGACGGGGACGGTTTAGGGTCCAGGTGAGGGTAAGGCAAAGCTTTAGGGGGAGCGTGCGTGTGAGGGCGCGGGTTAGTGTTAGCGTACGGGTTAGGATTAGGGGACGGGTGAGGGGCAGGCTTCGGGGAAGGGTTACGGCTAGGGTTCGGGCTAGGGTTAGGGTTAGGGGACGGGGACGGTTTAGGGTCCAGGTGAGGGTACGGCAACGCTTTAGGGGGAGCGTGCGTGTGAGGGCGCGGGTTAGTGTTAGCGTACGGGTTAGGATTAGGGGACGGGTGAGGGTCAGGCTTCGGGGAACGGTTAGGTTTAGGGTTCGGGCTAGGGTTAGGGCTAGGGGACGGGGACGGTTTAGGGTCCAGGTGAGGGTACGGCAACGCTTTAGGGGGAGCGTGCGTGTGAGGGCGCGGGTTAGTGTTAGCGTACGGGTTAGCATTAGGGGATGGATGAGGGTCAGGCTTCGGCGAAGGGTTAGGGTTAGGGTTCGGGCTAGGGTTAGGGTTAGGGGACGGGGACGGTTTAGGGTCCAGGGGAGGGTACGGCAACGCTTTAGGGGGAGCGTGCGTGTGAGGGCGCGGGTTAGTGTTAGCGTACGGGTTAGGATTAGGGGACGGGTGAGGGTCAGGCTTCGGGGAAGGGTTAGGGTTAGGGTTCGGGCTAGGGTTAGGGTTAGGGGACGGGGATGGTTTAGGGACCAGGTGAGGGTACGGCAACGCTTTAGGGGGAGCGTGCGTGTGAGGGCACGGGTTAGTGTTAGCGTACGGATTAGGATTAGGGCACGGGTGAGGGTCAGGCTTCAGGGAAGTGTTAGGGTTAGGGTTCGGGCTAGGGTTAGGGTTAGGGGACGGGGACGGTTTAGGGTCCAGGTGAGGGTACGGCAACGCTTTAGGGGGAGCGTGCGTGTGAGGGCGCGGGTTAGTGTTAGCGTACGGGTTAGGATTAGGGGACGGGTGAGGGTCAGTCTTCGGGGAAGGGTTAGGGTTAGGGTTCGGGCTAGGGTTAGGGTTAGGGGACAGGGACGGTTTAGGGTCCAGGTGAGGGTACGGCAACGCTTTAGGGGGAGCGTGCGTGTGAGGGCGCGGGTTAGTGTTAGCGTACGGGTTAGGATTAGGGCACGGGTGAGGGTCAGGCTTGGGGAAGCGTTAGGGTTAGGGTTCGGGCTAGGGTTAGGGTTAGGGGACGGGGACGGTTTAGGGTCCAGGTGAGGGTACGGCAACGCTTTAGGGGGAGCGTGCGTGTGATGGCACGGGTTAGTGTTAGCGTACGGATTAGGATTAGGGCACGGGTGAGGGTCAGGCTTCGGGGAAGCGTTAGGGTTAGGGTTCGGGCTAGGGTTAGGGTTAGGGGACGGGGACGGTTTAGGGTCCAGGTGAGGGTACGGCAACGCTTTAGGGGGACGTGCGTGTGAGGGCGCGGGTTAGTGTTAGCGTACGGGTTAGGATTAGGGCACGGGTGAGGGTCAGGCTTCGGGGAAGGGTTAGGGTTAGGGTTCGGTCTAGGGTTAGGGTTATGGGACGGGGACGGTTTAGGTTCCAGGTGAGGGTACGGCAACGCTTTAGGGGGAGCGTGCATGTGAGGGCGCGGGTTAGTGTTAGCGTACGGGTTAGGATTAGGGCACGGGTGAGGGTCAGGCTTCGGGGAAGGGTTAGGGTTAGGGTTTCGGTTAGGGTTAGGGTTAGGGGACGGGGACGGTTTAGGGTCCAGGTGAGGGTACGGCAACGTTTTAGAGGGAGCGTGCGTGTGAGGGCGCGGGTTAGTGTTAGCGTAAGGTTTAGGATTAGGGGACGGGTGAGGGTCAGGCTTCGGGGAAGGGTTAGGGTTAGGGTTCGGGCTAGGGTTAGGGTTAGGGGACGGGGACGCTTGAGGGTCCGGGTGAGGGTACGGCAACGCTTTAGGGGGAGCGTGTGTGTGAGGGCGCGGGTTAGTGTTAGCGTACGGGCTAGGATTAGGGGACGGGTGAGGGTCAGGCTTCGGGGAAGGGTTAGGGCTAGGGTTCGGGCTAGGGTTAGGGTTAGGGGATGGAGACGGTTTAGGGTCCAGGTGAGGGTACGGCAACGCTTTAGGGGGAGCGTGCGTGTGAGGGCGCGGGATAGCGTTAGCGTACGGGTTAGAATTAGGGGACGGGTGAGGGTCAGGCTTCGGGGAAGGGTTAGGGTTAGGGTTCGGGCTAGGGTTAGGGTTAGGGGACGGGGACGGTTTAGGGTCCAGGTGAGGGTACGGCAACGCTTTAGAGGGAGCGTGCGGGTGAGGGCGCGGGTTAGTGTTAGCGTACGGGTTAGGATTAGGGGACGGGTGAGGGTCAGGCTTCGGGGAAGTGTTAGGGTTAGGGTTCGGGCTAGGGTTAGGGTTAGGGGACGGGGACGGTTTAGGGTCCAGGTGAGGGTACGGCAACGCTTTAGGGGGAGCGTGCGTGTGAGGGCGCGGGTTAGTGTTAGCGTACGGGTTAGGATTAGGGCACGGGTGAGGGTCAGGCTTCGGGGAAGGGTTAGGGTTAGGGTTCGGGCTAGGGTTAGGGTTAGGGGACGGGGATGGTTTAGGGTCCAGGTGAGGGTACGGCAACGCTTTAGGGGGAGCGTGCGTGTGAGGGCATGGGTTAGTGTTAGCGTACGGATTAGGATTAGGGCACGGGTGAGGGTCAGGCTTCAGGGAAGTGTTAGGGTTAGGGTTCGGGCTAGGGTTAGGGTTAGGGGACGGGGACGGTTTAGGGTCCAGGTGAGGGTACGGCAACGCTTTCGGGGGAGCGTGCGTGTGAGGGCGCGGGTTAGTGTTAGCGTACGGGTTAGGATTAGGGCACGGGTGAGGGTCAGGCTTGGGGAAGCGTTAGGGTTAGGGTTCGGGCTAGGGTTAGGGTTAGGGGACGGGGACGGTTTAGGGTCCAGGTGAGGGTACAGCAACGCTTTCGGGGGAGCATGCGTGTGATGGCACGGGTTAGTGTTAGCATACGGATTAGGATTAGGGCACGGGTGAGGGTCAGGCTTCGGGGAAGTGTTAGGGTTAGGGTTCGGGCTAGGGTTAGGGTTAGGGGACGGGGACGGTTTAGGGTCCAGGTGAGGGTACGGCAACGCTTTAGGGGGAGCGTGCATGTGAGGGCGCGGGTTAGTGTTAGCGTACGTGTTAGGATTAGGGGACGGGTGAGGGTCAGGCTTCGGGGAAGGGTTAGTGTTAGGGTTCGGGCTAGGGTTAGGGTTAGGGGACGGGGACGGTTTAGGGTCCAGGTGAGGGTACGGCAATGCTTTAGGGGGAGCGTGCGTGTGAGGGCGTGGGTTAGTGTTAGAGTACGGGTTAGGATTAGGGGACGGGTGAGGGTCAGGCTTCGGGGAAGGGTTAGGGTTAGGGTTCGGGCTAGGGTTAGGGTTAGGGGACTGGGACGGTTTAGGGTCCAGGTGAGGGTACGGCAACGCTTTAGGGGGAGCGTGCGTGTGAGGGCGCGGGTTAGTGTTAGCGTACGGGTTAGGATTAGGGGACGGGTGAGGGAGAGGCTTCGGGGAAGGGTTACGGTTAGGGTTCGGGCTAGGGTTAGGGTTAGGGGACGGGGACGGTTTAGGGTCCAGGTGAGGGTACGGCAACGCTTTAGGGGGAGCGTGCGTGTGAGGGCACGGGTTAGTGTTAGCGTACGGATTAGGATTAGGGCACGGGTGAGGGTCAGGCTTCGGGGAAGGATTAGGGTTAGGGTTTCGGTTAGGGTTAGGGTTAGGGGACGGGGACGGTTTAGGGTCCAGGTGAGGGTACGGCAACGTTTTAGAGGGAGCGTGCGTGTGAGGGCGCGGGTTAGTGTTAGCGTACGGGTTAGGATTAGGGGACGGGTGAGGGTCAGGCTTCGGGGAAGGGTTAGGGTTAGGGTTCGGGCTAGGGTTAGGGTTAGGGGACGGGGACGCTTTAGTGTCCAGGTGAGGGTACGGCAACGCTTTAGGGGGAGCGTGTGTGTGAGGGCGCGGGTTAGTGTTAGCCTACGGGCTAGGATTAGGGGACGGGTGAGGGTCAGGCTTCGGGGAAGGGTTAGGGCTAGGAATCGGGCTAGGGTAAGGGTTAGGGGATGGGGACGGTTTAGGGTCCAGGTGAGGGTACGGCAACGCTTTAGGGGGAGCGTGCGTGTGAGGGCGCGGGTTAGTGTTAGCGTACGGGTTAGGATTAGGGCACGGGTGAGGGTCAGGCTTCGGGGAAGGGTTAGGGTTTGGGTTCGGGCTAGGGTTAGGGTTAGGGGACGGGGACGGTTTAGGGTCCAGGTGAGGGTACGGCAACGCTTTAGAGGGAGCGTGCGGGTGAGGGCGCGGGTTAGTGTTAGCGTACGGGTTAGGATTAGGGCACGGGTGAGGGTCAGGCTTCGGGGAAGTGTTAGGGTTAGGGTTCGGGCTAGGGTTAGGGTTAGGGGACGGGGACGGTTTAGGGTCCAGGTGAGGGTACGGCAACGCTTTAGGGGGAGCGTGTGTGTGAGGGCGCGGGTTAGTGTTAGCGTACGGGTTAGGATTAGGGCACGGGTGAGGGTCAGGCTTCGGGGAAGGGTTAGGGCTAGGGTTCGGGTTAGGGTTAGGGTTAGGGGACGGGGACGGTTTAGGGTCCAGGTGAGGGTACGGCAAAGCTTTAGGGGGAGCGTGCGTGTGAGGGCGCGGGTTAGTGTTAGCGTACTGGTTAGGATTAGGGGACGGGTGAGGGGCAGGCTTCGGGGAAGGGTTACGGCTATGGTTCGGGCTAGGGTTAGGGTTAGGGGACGGGGACGGTTTAGGGTCCAGGTGAGGGTACGGCAACGCTTTAGGGGGAGCGTGCGTATGAGGGCGCGGGTTAGTGTTAGCGTACGGGTTAGGATTAGGGGACGGGTGAGGGTCAGGCTTCGGGGAAGGGTTAGGTTTAGGGTTCGGGCTAGGGTTAGGGCTAGGGGACGGGGACGGTTTAGGGTCCAGGTGAGGGTACGGCAACGCTTTACGGGGAGCGTGCGTGTGAGGGCGCGAGTTAGTGTTAGCGTACGGGTTAGGATTAGGGGATGGATGAGGGTCAGGCTTCGGGGAAGGGTTAGGGTTAGGGTTCGGGCTAGGGTTAGGGTTAGGGGACGGGGACGGTTTAGGGTCCAGGTGAGGGTACGGCAACGCTTTAGGGGGAGCGTGCGTGTGAGGGCGCGGGTTAGTGTTAGCGTACGGGTTAGGATTAGGGGACGGGTGAGGGTCAGGCTTCGGGGAAGGGTTAGGGTTAGGGTTCGGGCTAGGGTTAGGGTTAGGGGACGGGGACGGTTTAGGGTCCAGGTGAGGGTACGGCAACGCTTTAGGGGGAGCGTGCGTGTGAGGGCGTGGGTTAGTGTTAGCGTACGGGTTAGGATTAGGGCACGGGTGAGGTTCAGGCTTGGGGAAGCGTTAGGGTTAGGGTTCGGGCTAGGGTAAGGGTTAGGGGACGGGGACGGTTTAGGGTCAAGTGAGGGTACGGCAACGCTTTAGGGGGAGCATGCGTGTGATGGCACGGGTTAGTGTTAGCGTACGGATTAGGATTAGGGCACGGGTGAGGGTCAGGCTTCGGGGAAGTGTTAGGGTTAGGGTTCGGGCTAGGGTTAGGGTTAGGGGACGGGGACGGTTTAGGGTCCAGGTGAGGGTACGGCAACGCTTTAGGGGGAGCGTGCGTGTGAGGGCGCGGGTTAGTGTTAGCGTACGGGTTAGGATTAGGGGACGGGTGAGGGTCAGGCTTCGGGGAAGGGTTAGTGTTAGGGTTCGGGCTAGGGTTAGGGTTAGGGGACGGGGACGGTTTAGGGTCCAGGTGAGGGTACGGCAACGCTTTAGGGGGAGCGTGCGTGTGAGGGCGTGGGTTAGTGTTAGAGTACGGGTTAGGATTAGGGGACGGGTGAGGGTCAGGCTTCGGGGAATGGTTAGGGTTAGGGTTCGGGCTAGGGTTAGGGTTAGGGGACGGGGAAGGTTTAGGGTCCAGGTGAGGGTACGGCAACGCTTTAGGGGGAGCGTGCGTGTGAGGGCGCGGGTTAGTGTTAGCGTACGGGTTAGGATTAGGGGACGGGTGAGGGTCAGGCTTCGGGGAAGGGTTACGGTTAGGGTTCGGGCTAGGGTTAGGGTTAGGGGACGGGGACAGTTTAGGGTCCAGGTGAGGGTACGCAACGCTTTAGAGGGAGCGTGCGGGTGAGGGCGCGGGTTAGTGTTAGCGTACGGGTTAGGATTAGGGCACAGGTGAGGGTGAGGCTTCGGGGAAGTGTTAGGGTTAGGGTTCGGGCTAGGGTTAGGGTTAGGGGACGGGGACGGTTTAGGGTCCAGGTGAGGGTACGGCAACGCTTTAGGGGGAGCGTGTGTGTGAGGGCGCGCGTTAGTGTTAGCGTACGGGTTAGGATTAGGGCACGGGTGAGGGTCAGGCTTCGGGGAAGGGTTAGGGCTAGGGTTCGGGCTAGGGTTAGGGTTAGGGGACGGGGACGGTTTAGGGTCCAGGTGAGGGTACGGCAAAGCTTTAGGGGGAGCGTGCGTGTGAGGGCGCGGGTTAGTGTTAGCGTACGGGTTAGGATTAGGGGACGGGTGAGGGGCAGGCTTCGGGGAAGGGTTACGGCTATGGTTCGGGCTAGGGTTAGGGTTAGGGGACGGGGACGGTTTAGGGTCCAGGTGAGGGTACGGCAACGCTTTAGGGGGAGCGTGCGTATGAGGGCGCGGGTTAGTGTTAGCGTACGGGTTAGGATTAGGGGTCGGGTGAGGGTCAGGCTTCGGGGAAGGGTTAGGTTTAGGGTTCGGGCTAGGGTTAGGGCTAGGGGATGGGGACGGTTTAGGGTCCAGGTGAGGGTACGGCAACGCTTTACGGGGAGCGTGCGTGTGAGGGCGCGGGTTAGTGTTAGCGTACGGGTTAGGATTAGGGGATGGATGAGGGTCAGGCTTCGGGGAAGGGTTAGGGTTAGGGTTCGGGCTAGGGTTAGGGTTAGGGGACGGGGACGGTTTAGGGTCCAGGTGAGGGTACGGCAACGCTTTAGGGGGAGCGTGCGTGTGAGGGCGCGGGTTAGTGTTAGCGTACGGGTTAGGATTAGGGGACGGCTGAGGGTCAGGCTTCGGGTAAGGGTTAGGGTTAGGGTTCGGGCTAGGGTTAGGGTTAGGGGACGGGGACGGTTTAGGGTCCAGGTGAGGGTACGGCAACGCTTTAGGGGGAGCGTGCGTGTGAGGGCGCGGGTTAGTGTTAGCGTACGGGTTAGGATTAGGGGACGGGTGAGGGTCAGGCTTGGGGAAGCGTTAGGGTTAGGGTTCGGGCTAGGGTTAGGGTTAGGGGACGGGGACGGTTTAGGGTCCAGTTGAGGGTACGGCAACGCTTTAGGGGGAGCATGCGTGTGATGGCACGGGTTAGTGTTAGCGTACGGATTAGGATTAGGGCACGGGTGAGGGTCAGGCTTCGGGGAAGTGTTAGGGTTAGGGTTCGGGCTAGGGTTAGGGTTAGGGGACGGGGACGGTTTAGGGTCCAGGTGAGGGTACGGCAACGCTTTAGGGGGAGCGTGCATGTGAGGGCGCGGGTTAGTGTTAGCGTACGGGTTAGGATTAGGGGACGGGTGAGGGTCAGGCTTCGGGGAAGGGTTAGTGTTAGGGTTCGGGCTAGGGTTAGGGTTAGGGGACGGGGACGGTTTAGGGTCCAGGTGAGGGTACGGCAACGCTTTAGGGGGAGCGTGCGTGTGAGGGCGTGGGTTAGTGTTAGAGTACGGGTTAGGATTAGGGGACGGGTGAGGGTCAGGCTTCGGGGAATGGTTAGGGTTAGGGTTCGGGCTAGGGTTAGGGTTAGGGGACGGGGAAGGTTTAGGGTCCAGGTGAGGGTACGGCAACGCTTTAGGGGGAGCGTGCGTGTGAGGGCGCGGGTTAGTGTTAGCGTACGGGTTAGGATTAGGGGACGGAGAGGGTCAGGCTTCGGGGAAGGGTTACGGTTAGGGTTCGGGCTAGGGTTAGGGTTAGGGGACGGGGACGGTTTAGGGTCCAGGTGAGGGTACGGCAACGCTTTAGAGGGAGCGTGCGGGTGAGGGCGCGGGTTAGTGTTAGCGTACGGGTTAGGATTAGGGCACGGGTGAGGGTGAGGCTTCGGGGAAGGGTTAGGGTTAGGGTTCGGGCTAGGGTTAGGGTTAGGGGACGGGGATGGTTTAGGGTCCAGGTGAGGGTACGGCAACGCTTTAGGGGGAGCGTGTGTGTGAGGGCGCGCGTTAGTGTTAGCGTACGGGTTAGGATTAGGGCACGGGTGAGGGTCAGGCTTCGGGGAAGGGTTAGGGCTAGGGTTCGGGCTAGGGTTAGGGTTAGGGGACGGGGACGGTTTAGGGTCCAGGTGAGGGTACGGCAAAGCTTTAGGGGGAGCGTGCGTGTGAGGGCGCGGGTTAGTGTTAGCGTACGGGTTAGGATTAGGGGACGGGTGAGGGGCAGGCTTCGGGGAAGGGTTACGGCTATGGTTCGGGCTAGGGTTAGGGTTAGGGGACGGGGACGGTTTAGGGTCCAGGTGAGGGTACGGAACGCTTTAGGGGGAGCGTGCGTATGAGGGCGCGGGTTAGTGTTAGCGTACGGGTTAGGATTAGGGGACGGGTGAGGGTCAGGCTTCGGGGAAGGGTTAGGTTTAGGGTTCGGGCTAGGGTTAGGGCTAGGGGACGGGGACGGTTTAGGGTCCAGGTGAGGGTACGGCAACGCTTTACGGGGAGCGTGCGTGTGAGGGCGCGGGTTAGTGTTAGCGTACGGGTTAGGATTAGGGGATGGATGAGGGTCAGGCTTCGGGGAAGGGTTAGGGTTAGGGTTCGGGCTAGGGTTAGGGTTAGGAGAATGGGACGGTTTAGGGTCCAGGTGAGGGTACGGCAACGCTTTAGGGGGAGCGTGCGTGTGAGGGCGCGGGTTAGTGTTAGCGTACGGGTTAGGATTAGGGCACGGGTGAGGGTCAGGCTTCGGGGAAGGGTTAGGGTTAGGGTTCGGGCTAGGGTTAGGGTTAGGGGACGGGGATGGTTTAGGGTCCAGGTGAGGGTACGGCAACGCTTTAGGGGGAGCGTGCGTGTGAGGGCACGGGTTAGTGTTAGCGTACGGATTAGGATTAGGGCACGGGTGAGGGTCAGGCTTCAGGGAAGTCTTAGGGTTAGGGTTCGGGCTAGGGTTAGGGTTAGGGGACGGGGACGGTTTAGGGTCCAGGTGAGGGTACGACAACGCTTTAGGGGGAGCGTGCGTGTGAGGGCGCGGGTTAGTGTTAGCGTACGGGTTAGGATTAGGGGACGGGTGAGGGTCAGGCTTCGGGGAAGGGTTAGGGTTAGGGTTCGGGCTAGGGTTAGGGTTAGGGGACGGGGACGGTTTAGGGTCCAGGTGAGGGTACGGCAACGCTTTAGGGGGAGCGTGCGTGTGAGGGCGCGGGTTAGTGTTAGCGTACGGGTTAGGATTAGGGCACGGGTGAGGGTCAGGCTTGGGGAAGCGTTAGGGTTAGGGTTCGGGCTAGGGTTAGGGTTAGGGGACGGGGACGGTTTAGGGTCCAGGTGAGGGTACGGCAACGCTTTAGAGGGAGGGTGCGAGTGAGGGCGCGGGTTAGTGTTAGCGTACGGGTTAGGATTAGGGCACGGGTGAGGGTGAGGCTTCGGGGAAGTGTTAGGGTTAGGGTTCGGGCTAGGGTTAGGGTTAGGGGACGGGGATGGTTTAGGGTCCAGGTGAGGGTACGGCAACGCTTTAGGGGGAGCGTGTGTGTGAGGGCGCGCGTTAGTGTTAGCGTACGGGTTAGGATTAGGGCACGGGTGAGGGGCTGGCTTCGGGGAAGGGTTAGGGCTAGGGTTCGGGCTAGGGTTAGGGTTAGGGGACGGGGACGGTTTAGGGTCCAGGTGAGGGTACGGCAAAGCTTTAGGGGGAGCGTGCGTGTGAGGGCGCGGGTTAGTGTTAGCGTACGGGTTAGGATTAGGGGACGGGTGAGGGGCAGGCTTCGGGGAAGGGTTACGGCTATGGTTCGGGCTAGGGTTAGGGTAGGGGACGGGGACGGTTTAGGGTCCAGGTGAGGGTACGGCAACGCTTTAGGGGGAGCGTGCGTATGAGGGCGCGGGTTAGTGTTAGCGTACGGGTTAGGATTAGGGGACGGGTGAGGGTCAGGCTTCGGGGAAGGGTTAGGTTTAGGGTTCGGGCTAGGGTTAGGGCTAGGGGACGGGGACGGTTTAGGGTCCATGTGAGGGTACGGCAACGCTTTACGGGGAGCGTGCGTGTGAGGGCGCGGGTTAGTGTTAGCGTACGGGTTAGGATTAGGGGATGGATGAGGGTCAGGCTTCGGGGAAGGGTTAGGGTTAGGGTTCGGGCTAGGGTTAGGGTTAGGAGATGGGGACGGTTTAGGGTCCAGGTGAGGGTACGGCAACGCTTTAGGGGGAGCGTGCGTGTGAGGGCGCGGGTTAGTGTTAGCGTACGGGTTAGGATTAGGGGACGGGTGAGGGTCAGGCTTCGGGGAAGGGTTACGGTTAGGGTTCGGGCTAGGGTTAGGGTTAGGGGACGGGGACGGTTTAGGGTCCAGGTGAGGGTACGGCAACGCTTTAGGGGGAGCGAGCGTGTGAGGGCACGGGTTAGTGTTAGCGTACGGGTTAGGATTAGGGGACGGGTGAGGGTCAGGCTTCGGGGAAGGGTTAGGGTTAGGGTTTGGGCTAGGGTTAGGGTTAGGGGACGGGGACGGTTTAGGGTCCAGGTGAGGGTACGGCAATGCTTTAGGGGGAGCGTGCGTGTGAGGGCGCGGGTTAGTGTTAGCGTACGGGTTAGGATTAGGGGACGGGTGAGGGTCAGGCTTCGGGGAAGGGTTAGGGTTATTGTGCGGGCTAGGGTTAGGGTTAGGGGACGGGGACGGTTTAGGGTCCAGGTGAGGGTACGGCAACGCTTTAGGGGGAGCGTGCGTGTGAGGGCGCGGGTTAGTGTTAGCGTACGGGTTAGGATTAGGGGACGGGTGAGGGTCAGGCTTCGGGGAAGGGTTACGGTTAGGGTTCGGGATAGGGTTAGGGTTAGGGGACGGGGACGGTTTAGGGTCCAGGTGAGGGTACGGCAACGCTTTAGGGGGAGCGTGAGTGTGAGGGCGCGGGTTAGTGTTAGCGTACGGGTTAGGATTAGGGGACGGGTGAGGGTCAGGCTTCGGGGAAGGGTTAGGGTCAGGGTTCCGGCTAGGGTTAGGGTTAGGGGACGGGGACGGTTTAGGGTCCAGGTGAGGGTACGGCAACGCTTTAGGGGGAGCGTGAGTGTGAGGGCGCGGGTTAGTGTTAGCGTACGGGTTAGGATTAGGGGACGGGTGAGGGTCAGGCTTCGGGGAAGGGTTAGGGTTAGGGTTCGGGCTAGGGTTAGGGTTAGGGGACGGGGACGGTTTAGGGTCCAGGTGAGGGTACGGCAACGCTTTAGGGGGAGCGTGCGTGTGAGGGTGCGGGTTAGTGTTAGCGTACGGGTTAGGATTAGGGCACGGGTGAGGGTCAGGCTTCGGGGAAGGGTAGGGTTAGGGTTCGGGCTAGGGTTAGGGTTAGGGGACGGGGACGGTTTAGGGTCCAGGTGAGGGTACGGCAACGCTTTAGGGGGAGCGTGCGTGTGACGGCGTGGGTTAGTGTTAGAGTACGGGTTAGGATTAGGGGACGGGTGAGGGTCAGGCTTCGGGGAAGGGTTAGGGTTAGGGTTCGGGCTAGGGTTAGGGTTAGGGGACGGGGACGGTTTAGGGTCCAGGTGAGGGTACGGCAACGCTTTAGGGGGAGCGTGCGTGTGAGGGCGCGTGTTAGTGTTAGCGTACGGGTTAGGATTAGGGGACGTGTGAGTGTCAGGCTTCGGGGAAGGGTTAGGGTTAGGGTTCGGGCTAGGGTTAGGGTTAGGGGACGGGGACGGTTTAGGGTCCAGGTGAGGGTACGGCAACGCTTTAGGGGGAGCGTGCGTGTGAGGGTGCGAGTTAGTGTTAGCGTACGGGTTAGGATTAGGGGACAGGTGAGGGTCAGGCTTCGGGGAAGGGTTAGGGTTAGGGTTCGGGCTAGGGTTAGGGTTAGGGGATGGGGACGGTTTAGGGTCCAGGTGAGGGTATGGCAACGCTTTAGGGGGAGCGTGCGTGTGAGGGCGCGGGTTAGTGTTAGCGTACGGGTTAGGATTAGGGGACGGGTGAGGGTCAGGCTCCGGGGAAGGGTTACGGTTAGGGTTCCGGCTAGGGTTAGGGTTAGGGGACGGGGACGGTTTAGGGTCCAGGTGAGGGTACGGCAACGCTTTAGGGGGAGCGTGCGTGTGAGGGCACGGGTTAGTGTTAGCGTATGGGTTAGGATTAGGGGACGGGTGAGGGTCAAGCTTCGGGGAAGGGTTAGGGTTAGGGTTCGGGCTAGGGTTAGGGTTAGGGGATGGGGACGGTTTAGGGTCCAGGTGAGGGTACGGCAACGCTTTAGGAGGAGCGTGAGTGTGAGGGCGCGGGTTAGTGTTAGCGTACGGGTTAGGATTAGGGCACGGGTGAGGGTCAGGCTTCGAGGAAGTGTTAGGGTTAGGGTTCGGGCTAGGGTTAGGGTTAGGGGACAGGGACGGTTTAGGGTCCAGGTGAGGTTACGGCAACGCTTTAGGGGGAGCGTGCGTGTGATGGCACGGGTTAGTGTTAGCGTACGGGTTAGGATTAGGGCACGGGTGAGGGTGAGGCTTCGGGGAAGTGTTAGGGTTAGGGTTCGGGCTAGGGTTAGGGTTAGGGGACGGGGATGGTTTAGGGTCCAGGTGAGGGTACGGCAACGCTTTAGGGGGAGCGTGTGTGTGAGGGCGCGCGTTAGTGTTAGCGTACGGGTTAGGATTAGGGCACGGGTGAGGGTCAGGCTTCGGGGAAGGGTTAGGGCTAGGGTTCGGGCTAGGGTTAGGGTTAGGGGACGGGGACGGTTTAGGGTCCAGGTGAGGGTACGGCAAAGCTTTAGGGGGAGCGTGCGTGTGAGGGCGCGGGTTAGTGTTAGCGTACGGGTTAGGATTAGGGGACGGGTGAGGGGCAGGCTTCGGGGAAGGGTTACGACTATGGTTCGGGCTAGGGTTAGGGTTAGGGGACGGGGACGGTTTAGGGTCCAGGTGAGGGTACGGCAACGCTTTAGGGGGAGCGTGCGTATGAGGGCGCGGGTTAGTGTTAGCGTACGGGTTAGGATTAGGGGACGGGTGAGGGTCAGGCTTCGGGGAAGGGTTAGGTTTAGGGTTCGGGCTAGGGTTAGGGCTAGGGGACGGGGACGGTTTAGGGTCCAGGTGAGGGTACGGCAACGCTTTACGGGGAGCGTGCGTGTGAGGGCGCGGGTTAGTGTTAGCGTACGGGTTAGGATTAGGGGATGGATGAGGGTCAGGCTTCGGGGAAGGGTTAGGGTTAGGGTTCGGGCTAGGGTTAGGGTTAGGAGATGGGGACGGTTTAGGGTCCAGGTGAGGGTACGGCAACGCTTTAGGGGGAGCGTGCGTGTGAGGGCGCGGGTTAGTGTTAGCGTACGGGATAGGATTAGGGGACGGGTGAGGGTCAGGCTTCGGGGAAGGGTTACGGTTAGGGTTCGGGCTAGGGTTAGGGTTAGGGGACGGGGACGGTTTAGGGTCCAGGTGAGGGTACGGCAACGCTTTAGGGGGAGCGAGCGTGTGAGGGCACGGGTTAGTGTTAGCGTACGGGTTAGGATTAGGGGACGGGTGAGGGTCAGGCTTCGGGGAAGGGTTAGGGTTAGGGTTTGGGCTAGGGTTAGGGTTAGGGGACGGGGACGGTTTAGGGTCCAGGTGAGGGTACGGCAATGCTTTTCGGGGAGCGTGCGTGTGAGGGCGCGGGTTAGTGTTAGCGTACGGGTTAGGATTAGGGGACGGGTGAGGGTCAGGCTTCGGGGAAGGGTTAGGGTTATTGTGCGGGCTAGGGTTAGGGTTAGGGGACGGGGACGGTTTAGGGTCCAGGTGAGGGTACGGCAACGCTTTAGGGGGAGCGTGCGTGTGAGGGCGCGGGTTAGTGTTAGCGTACGGGTTAGGATTAGGGGACGGGTGAGGGTCAGGCTTCGGGGAAGGGTTACGGTTAGGGTTCGGGATAGGGTTAGGGTTAGGGGACGGGGACGGTTTAGGGTCCAGGTGAGGGTACGGCAACGCTTTAGGGGGAGCGTGAGTGTGAGGGCGCGGGTTAGTGTTAGCGTACGGGTTAGGATTAGGGGACGGGTGAGGGTCAGGCTTCGGGGAAGGGTTAGGGTCAGGGTTCCGGCTAGGGTTAGGGTTAGGGGACGGGGACGGTTTAGGGTCCAGGTGAGGGTACGGCAACGCTTTAGGGGGAGCGTGAGTGTGAGGGCGCGGGTTAGTGTTAGCGTACGGGTTAGGATTAGGGGACGGGTGAGGGTCAGGCTTCGGGGAAGGGTTAGGGTTAGGGTTCGGGCTAGGGTTAGGGTTAGGGGACGGGGACGGTTTAGGGTCCAGGTGAGGGTACGGCAACGCTTTAGGGGGAGCGTGCGTGTGAGGGTGCGGGTTAGTGTTAGCGTACGGGTTAGGATTAGGGCACGGGTGAGGGTCAGGCTTCGGGGAAGGGTAGGGTTAGGGTTCGGGCTAGGGTTAGGGTTAGGGGACGGGGACGGTTTAGGGTCCAGGTGAGGGTACGGCAACGCTTTAGGGGGAGCGTGCGTGTGAGGGCGCGGGTTAGTGTTAGCGTACGGGTTAGGATTAGGGCACGGGTGAGGGTCAGGCTTCGGGGAAGGATTAGGGTTAGGGTTCGGGCTAGGGTTAGGGTTAGGGGACGGGGACGGTTTAGGGTCCAGGTGAGGGTACGGCAACGCTTTAGGGGGAGCGTGCGTGTGAGGGCGCGGGTTAGTGTTAGCGTATGGGTTAGGATTAGGGGACGGGTGAGGGTCAGGCTTCGGGGAAGTGTTAGGGTTAGGGTTCGGGCTAGGGTTAGGGTTAGGGGACGGGGACGGTTTAGGGTCCAGGTGAGGGTACGGCAACGCTTTAGGGGGAGCGTGCATGTGAGGGCGTGGGTTAGTGTTAGCGTACGGGTTAGGATTAGGGCACGGGTGAGGGTCAGGCTTTGGGGAAGGGTTAGAGTGAGGGTTCGGGCTAGGGTTAGGCTTAGGGGACGGGGACGGTTTAGGGTTCAGGTGAGGGTACGGCAACGCTTTAGGGGGAGCGTGCGTGTGAGGGCGCGGGTTAGTGTTAGCGTACGGGTTAGGATTAGGGGACGGGTGAGGGTCAGGCTTCGGGGAAGGGTTAGGGTTAGGGTTCGGGCTAGGGTTAGGGTTAGGGGACGGGGACGGTTTAGGGTCCAGGTGAGGGTACGGCAACGCTTTAGGGGGAGCGTGCGTGTGACGGCGTGGGTTAGTGTTAGAGTACGGGTTAGGATTAGGGGACGGGTGAGGGTCAGGCTTCGGGGAAGGGTTAGGGTTAGGGTTCGGGCTAGGGTTAGGGTTAGGGGACGGGGACGGTTTAGGGTCCAGGTGAGGGTACGGCAACGCTTTAGGGGGACGTTCGTGTGAGGGCGCGGGTTAGTGTTAGCGTACGGGTTAGGATTAGGGCACGGGTGAGGGTCAGGCTTCGGGGAAGGGTTAGGGTTAGGGTTCGGTCTAGGGTTAGGGTTATGGGACGGGGACGGTTTAGGGTCCAGGTGAGGGTACGGCAACGCTTTAAGGGGAGCGTGCATGTGAGGGCGCGGGTTAGTGTTAGCGTACGGGTTAGGATTAGGGCACGGGTGAGGTTCAGGCTTCGGGGAAGGGTTAGGGTTAGGGTTTCGGTTAGGGTTAGGGTTAGGGGACGGGGACGGTTTAGGGTCCAGGTGAGGGTACGGCAACGTTTTAGAGGGAGCGTGCGTGTGAGGGCGCGGGTTAGTGTTAGCGTACGGGTTAGGATTAGGGGACGGGTGAGGGTCAGGCTTCGGGGAAGGGTTAGGGTTAGGGTTCGGGCTAGGGTTAGGGTTAGGGGACGGGGACGCTTGAGGGTCCGGGTGAGGGTACGGCAACGCTTTAGGGGGAGCGTGTGTGTGAGGGCGCGGGTTAGTGTTAGCGTACGGGCTAGGATTAGGGGACGGGTGAGGGTCAGGCTTCGGGGAAGGGTTAGGGCTGGGGTTCGGGCTAGGGTTAGGGGATGGGGACGGTTTAGGGTCCAGGTGAGGGTACAGCAACGCTTTAGGGGGAGCGTGCGTGTGAGGGCGCGTGTTAGTGTTAGTGTACGGGTTAGGATTAGGGCACGGGTGAGGGTCAGGCTTCGGGGAAGGGTTAGTGTTAGGGTTCGGGCTAGGGTTAGGGTTAGGGGACGGGGACGGTTTAGGGTCCAGGTGAGGGTACGGCAACGCTTTAGAGGGAGCGTGCGGGTGAGGGCGCGGGTTAGTGTTAGCGTACGGGTTAGGATTAGGGGACGGGTGAGGGTCAGGCTTCGGGGAAGTGTTAGGGTTAGGGTTCGGGCTAGGGTTAGGGTTAGGGGACGGGGACGGTTTAGGGTCCAGGTGAGGGTACGGCAACGCTTTAGGGGGAGCCTGTGTGTGAGGGCGCGGGTTAGTGTTAGCGTACGGGTTAGGATTAGGGCACGGGTGAGGGTCAGGCTTCGGGGAAGGGTTAGGGCTAGGGTTCGGGCTAGGGTTAGGGTTAGTGGACGGGGACGGTTTAGGGTCCAGGTGAGGGTAAGGCAAAGCTTTAGGGGGAGCGTGCGTGTGAGGGCGCGGGTTAGTGTTAGCGTACGGGTTAGGATTAGGGGACGGGTGAGGGGCAGGCTTCGGGGAAGGGTTACGGCTAGGGTTCGGGCTAGGGTTAGGGTTAGGGGACGGGGACGGTTTAGGGTCCAGGTGAGGGTACGGCAACGCTTTAGGGGGAGCGTGCGTATGAGAGCGCGGGTTAGTGTTAGCGTACGGGTTAGGATTAGGGGACGGGTGAGGGTCAGGCTTCGGGGAAGGGTTAGGTTTAGGGTTCGGGCTACGGTTAGGGCTAGGGGACGGGGACGGTTTAGGGTCCAGGTGAGGGTACGGCAACGCTTTAGGGGGAGCGTGCGTGTGAGGGCGCGGGTTAGTGTTAGCGTACGGGTTAGGATTAGGGGATGGATGAGGGTCAGGCTTCGGGGAAGGGTTAGGGTTAGGGTTCGGGCTAGGGTTAGGGTTAGGGGACGGGGACGGTTTAGGGTCCAGGTGAGGGTACGGCAACGCTTTAGGGGGAGCGTGCGTGTGAGGGCGCGGGTTAGTGTTAGCGTACGGGTTAGGATTAGGGCACGGGTGAGGGTCAGGCTTCGGGGAAGGGTTAGGGTTAGGGTTCGGGCTAGGGTTAGGGTTAGGGGACGGGGATGGTTTAGGGTCCAGGTGAAGGTACGGCAACGCTTTAGGGGGAGCGTGCGTGTGAGGGCACGGGTTAGTGTTAGCGTACGGATTAGGATTAGGGCACGGGTGAGGGTCAGGCTTCAGGGAAGTGTTAGGGTTAGGGTTCGGGCTAGGGTTAGGGTTAGGGGACGGGGACGGTTTAGGGTCCAGGTGAGGGTACGGCAACGCTTTAGGGGGAGCGTGCGTGTGAGGGCGCGGGTTAGTGTTAGCGTACGGGTTAGGATTAGGGGACGGGTGAGGGTCAGGCTTCGGGGAAGGGTTAGGGTTAGGGTTCGGGCTAGGGTTAGGGTTAGGGGACGGGGACGGTTTAGGGTCCAGGTGAGGGTACGGCAACGCTTTAGGGGGAGCGTGCGTGTGAGGGCGCGGGTTAGTGTTAGCGTACGGGTTAGGATTAGGGCACGGGTGAGGGTCAGGCTTGGGGAAGCGTTAGGGTTAGGGTTCGGGCTAGGGTTAGGGTTAGGGGACGGGGACGGTTTAGGGTCCAGGTGAGGGTACGGCAACGCTTTAGGGGGAGCGTGCGTGTGATGGCACGGGTTAGTGTTAGCGTACGGATTAGGATTAGGGCACGGGTGAGGGTCAGGCTTCGGGGAAGCGTTAGGGTTAGGGTTCGGGCTAGGGTTAGGGTTAGGGGACGGGGACGGTTTAGGGTCCAGGTGAGGGTACGGCAACGCTTTAGGGGGACGTGCGTGTGAGGGCGCGGGTTAGTGTTAGCGTACGGGTTAGGATTAGGGCACGGGTGAGGGTCAGGCTTCGGGGAAGGGTTAGGGTTAGGGTTCGGTCTAGGGTTAGGGTTATGGGACGGGGACGGTTTAGGTTCCAGGTGAGGGTACGGCAACGCTTTAGGGGGAGCGTGCATGTGAGGGCGCGGGTTAGTGTTAGCGTACGGGTTAGGATTAGGGCACGGGTGAGGGTCAGGCTTCAGGGAAGGGTTAGGGTTAGGGTTTCGGTTAGGTTTAGGGTTAGGGGACGGGGACGGTTTAGGGTCCAGGTGAGGGTACGGCAACGTTTTAGAGGGAGCGTGCGTGTGAGGGCGCGGGTTAGTGTTAGCGTAAGGTTTAGGATTAGGGGACGGGTGAGGGTCAGGCTTCGGGGAAGGGTTAGGGTTAGGGTTCGGGCTAGGGTTAGGGTTAGGGGACGGGGACGCTTGAGGGTCCGGGTGAGGGTACGGCAACGCTTTAGGGGGAGCGTGTGTGTGAGGGCGCGGGTTAGTGTTAGCGTACGGGCTAGGATTAGGGGACGGGTGAGGGTCAGGCTTCGGGGAAGGGTTAGGGCTAGGGTTCGGGCTAGGGTTAGGGTTAGGGGATGGGGACGGTTTAGGGTCCAGGTGAGGGTACAGCAACGCTTTAGGGGGAGCGTGCGTGTGAGGGCGCGGGTTAGTGTTAGAGTACGGGTTAGGATTAGGGCACGGGTGAGGGTCAGGCTTCGGGGAAGGGTTAGGGTTAGGGTTCGGGCTAGGGTTAGGGTTAGGGGACGGGGACGGTTTAGGGTCCAGGTGAGGGTACGGCAACGCTTTAGAGGGAGCGTGCGGGTGAGGGCGTGGGTTAGTGTTAGCGTACGGGTTAGGATTAGGGGACGGGTGAGGGTCAGGCTTCGGGGAAGTGTTAGGGTTAGGGTTCGGGCTAGGGTTAGGGTTAGGGGACGGGGACGGTTTAGGGTCCAGGTGAGGGTACGGCAACGCTTTAGGGGGAGCGTGCGTGTGAGGGCGCGGGTTAGTGTTAGCGTACGGGTTAGGATTAGGGCACGGGTGAGGGTCAGGCTTCGGGGAAGGGTTAGGGTTAGGGTTCGGGCTAGGGTTAGGGTTAGGGGACGGGGATGGTTTAGGGTCCAGGTGAGGGTACGGCAACGCTTTAGGGGGAGCGTGCGTGTGAGGGCACGGGTTAGTGTTAGCGTACGGATTAGGATTAGGGCACGGGTGAGGGTCAGGCTTCAGGGAAGTGTTAGGGTTAGGGTTCGGGCTAGGGTTAGGGTTAGGGGACGGGGACGGTTTAGGGTCCAGGTGAGGGTACGGCAACGCTTTCGGGGGAGCGTGCGTGTGAGGGCGCGGGTTAGTGTTAGCGTACGGGTTAGGATTAGGGGACGGGTGAGGGTCATGCTTCGGGGAAGGGTTAGGGTTAGGGTTCGGGCTAGGGTTAGGGTTAGGGGACGGGGACGGTTTAGGGTCCAGGTGAGGGTACGGCAACGCTTTAGGGGGAGCGTGCGTGTGAGGGGGCGGGTTAGTGTTAGCGTACGGGTTAGGATTAGGGCACGGGTGAGGGTCAGGCTTGGGGAAGCGTTAGGGTTAGCGTTCGGGCTAGGGTTAGGGTTAGGGGACGGGGACGGTTTAGGGTCCAGGTGAGGGTACAGCAACGCTTTAGGGGGAGCATGCGTGTGATGGCACGGGTTAGTGTTACCATACGGATTAGGATTAGGGCACGGGTGAGGGTCAGGCTTCGGGGAAGTGTTAGGGTTAGGGTTCGGGCTAGGGTTAGGGTTAGGGGACGGGGACGGTTTAGGGTCCAGGTGAGGGTACGGCAACGCTTTAGGGGGAGCGTGCATGTGAGGGCGCGGGTTAGTGTTAGCGTACGTGTTAGGATTAGGGGACGGGTGAGGGTCAGGCTTCGGGGAAGGGTTAGTGTTAGGGTTCGGGCTAGGGTTAGGGTTAGGGGACGGGGACGGTTTAGCGTCCAGGTGAGGGTACGGCAATGCTTTAGGGGGAGCGTGCGTGTGAGGGCGTGGGTTAGTGTTAGAGTACGGGTTAGGATTAGGGGACGGGTGAGGGTCAGGCTTCGGGGAATGGTTAGGGTTAGGGTTCGGGCTAGGGTTAGGGTTAGGGGACTGGGACGGTTTAGGGTCCAGGTGAGGGTACGGCAACGCTTTAGGGGGAGCGTGCGTGTGAGGGCGCGGGTTAGTGTTAGCGTACGGGTTAGGATTAGGGGACGGGTGAGGGAGAGGCTTCGGGGAAGGGTTACGGTTAGGGTTCGGGCTAGGGTTAGGGTTAGGTGACGGGGACGGTTTAGGGTCCAGGTGAGGGTACGGCAACGCTTTAGGGGGAGCGTGCGTGTGAGGGCACGGGTTAGTGTTAGCGTACGGATTAGGATTAGGGCACGGGTGAGGGTCAGGCTTTGGGGAAGGGTTAGGGTTAGGGTTTCGGTTAGGGTTAGGTTTAGGGGACGGGGACGGTTTAGGGTCCAGGTGAGGGTACGGCAACGTTTTAGAGGGAGCGTGCGTGTGAGGGCACGGGTTAGTGTTAGCGTACGGGTTAGGATTAGGGGACGGCTGAGGGTCAGGCTTCGGGGAAGGGTTAGGGTTAGGGTTCGGGCTAGGGTTAGGGTTAGGGGACGGGGACGCTTTAGTGTCCAGGTGAGGGTACGGCAACGCTTTAGGGGGAGCGTGTGTGTGAGGGCGCGGGTTAGTGTTAGCCTACGGGCTAGGATTAGGGGACGGGTGAGGGTCAGGCTTCGGGGAAGGGTTAGGGCTAGGGATCGGGCTAGGGTAAGGGTTAGGGGATGGGGACGGTTTAGGGTCCAGGTGAGGGTACGGCAACGCTTTACGGGGAGCGTGCGTGTGAGGGCGCGGGTTAGTGTTAGCGTACGGGTTAGGATTAGGGCACGGGTGAGGGTCAGGCTTCGGGGAAGGGTTAGGGTTTGGGTTCGGGCTAGGGTTAGGGTTAGGGGACGGGGACGGTTTAGGGTCCAGGTGAGGGTACGGCAACGCTTTAGAGGGAGCGTGCGGGTGAGGGCGCGGGTTAGTGTTAGCGTACGGGTTAGGATTAGGGCACGGGTGAGGGTCAGGCTTCGGGGAAGTGTTAGGGTTAGGGTTCGGGCTAGGGTTAGGGTTAGGGGACGGGGACGGTTTAGGGTCCAGGTGAGGGTACGGCAACGCTTTAGGGGGAGCGTGTGTGTGAGGGCGCGGGTTAGTGTTAGCGTACGGGTTAGGATTAGGGCACGGGTGAGGGTCAGGCTTCGGGGAAGGGTTAGGGCTAGGGTTCGGGCTAGGGTTAGGGTTAGGGGACGGGGACGGTTTAGGGTCCAGGTGAGGGTACGGCAAAGCTTTAGGGGGAGCGTGCGTGTGAGGGCGCGGGTTAAGGTTAGCGTACGGGTTAGGATTAGGGCACGGGTGAGGGTCAGGCTTGGGGAAGCGTTAGGGTTAGGGTTCGGGCTAGGGTTAGGGTTAGGGGACGGGGAAGGTTTAGGGTCCAGGTGAGGGTACGGCAACGCTTTAGGGGGAGCGTGCGTGTGAGGGCGCGGGTTAGTGTTAGCGTACGGGTTAGGATTAGGGGACGGGTGAGGGTCAGGCTTCGGGGAAGGGTTACGGTTAGGGTTCGGGCTAGGGTTAGGGTTAGGGGACGGGGACGGTTTAGGGTCCAGGTGAGGGTACGCAACGCTTTAGAGGGAGCGTGCGGGTGAGGGCGCGGGTTAGTGTTAGCGTACGGGTTAGGATTAGGGCACGGGTGAGGGTGAGGCTTCGGGGAAGTGTTAGGGTTAGGGTTCGGGCTAGGGTTAGGGTTAGGGGACGGGGACGGTTTAGGGTCCAGGTGAGGGTACGGCAACGCTTTAGGGGGAGCGTGTGTGTGAGGGCGCGCGTTAGTGTTAGCGTACGGGTTAGGATTAGGGCACGGGTGAGGGTCAGGCTTCGGGGAAGGGTTAGGGCTAGGGTTCGGGCTAGGGTTAGGGTTAGGGGACGGGGACGGTTTAGGGTCCAGGTGAGGGTACGGCAAAGCTTTAGGGGGAGCGTGCGTGTGAGGGCGCGGGTTAGTGTTAGCGTACGGGTTAGGATTAGGGGACGGGTGAGGGGCAGGCTTCGGGGAAGGGTTACGGCTATGGTTCGGGCTAGGGTTAGGGTTAGGGGACGGGGACGGTTTAGGGTCCAGGTGAGGGTACGGCAACGCTTTAGGGGGAGCGTGCGTGTGAGGGCGCGGGTTAGTGTTAGCGTACGGGTTAGGATTAGGGGTCGGGTGAGGGTCAGGCTTCGGGGAAGGGTTAGGTTTAGGGTTCGGGCTAGGGTTAGGGTTAGGGGACGGGGACGGTTTAGGGTCCAGGTGAGGGTACGGCAACGCTTTAGGGGGAGCGTGCGTGTGAGGGCGCGGGTTAGTGTTAGCGTACGGGTTAGGATTAGGGGACGGGTGAGGGTCAGGATTCGGGGAAGGGTTAAGGTTAGGGTTCGGGCTAGGGTTAGGGTTAGGGGACGGGGACGGTTTAGGGTCCAGGTGAGGGTACGGCAACGCTTTAGGGGGAGCGTGCATGTGAGGGCGCGGGTTAGTGTTAGCGTACGGGTTAGGATTAGGGGACGGCTGAGGGTCAGGCTTCGGGGAAGGGTTAGGGTTAGGGTTCGGGCTAGGGTTAGGGTTAGGGGACGGGGACGGTTTAGGGTCCAGGTGAGGGTACGGCAACGCTTTAGGGGGAGCGTGCGTGTGAGGGCGCGGGTTAGTGTTAGCGTACGGGTTAGGATTAGGGGACGGGTGAGGGTCAGGCTTGGGGAAGCGTTAGGGTTAGGTTTCGGGCTAGGGTTAGGGTTAGGGGACGGGGACGGTTTAGGGTCCAGGTGAGGGTACGGCAACGCTTTAGGGGGAGCGTGCGTGTGAGGGCGCAGGTTAGTGTTAGCGTACGGGTTAGGATTAGGGGACGGAGAGGGTCAGGCTTCGGGGAAGGGTTACGGTTAGGGTTCGGGCTAGGGTTAGGGTTAGGGGACGGGGACGGTTTAGGGTCCAGGTGAAGGTACGGCAACGCTTTAGAGGGAGCGTGCGGGTGAGGGCGCGGGTTAGTGTTAGCGTACGGGTTAGGATTAGGGCACGGGTGAGGGTGAGGCTTCGGGGAAGTGTTAGGGTTAGGGTTCGGGCTAGGGTTAGGGTTAGGGGACGGGGATGGTTTAGGGTCCAGGTGAGGGTACGGCAACGCTTTAGGGGGAGCGTGTGTGTGAGGGCGCGCGTTAGTGTTAGCGTACGGGTTAGGATTAGGGCACGGGTGAGGGTCAGGCTTCGGGGAAGGGTTAGGGCTAGGGTTCGGGCTAGGGTTAGGGTTAGGGGACGGGGACGGTTTAGGGTCCAGGTGAGGGTACGGCAACGCTTTAGGGGGAGCGTGCGTGTGAGGGCGCGGGTTAGTGTTAGCGTACGGGTTAGGATTAGGGGACGGGTGAGGGGCAGGCTCGGGGAAGGGTTACGGCTATGGTTCGGGCTAGGGTTAGGGTTAGGGGACGGGGACGGTTTAGGGTCCAGGTGAGGGTACGGCAACGCTTTAGGGGGAGCGTGCGTATGAGGGCGCGGGTTAGTGTTAGCGTACGGGTTAGGATTAGGGGACGGGTGAGGGTCAGGCTTCGGGGAAGGGTTAGGGTTAGGGTTCGGGCTAGGGTTAGGGCTAGGGGACGGGGACGGTTTAGGGTCCAGGTGAGGGTACGGCAACGCTTTACGGGGAGCGTGCGTGTGAGGGAGCGGGTTAGTGTTAGCGTACGGGTTAGGATTAGGGGATGGATGAGGGTCAGGCTTCGGGGAAGGGTTAGGGTTAGGGTTCGGGCTAGGGTTAGGGTTAGGAGATGGGGACGGTTTAGGGTCCAGGTGAGGGTACGGCAACGCTTTAGGGGGAGCGTGCGTGTGAGGGCGCGGGTTAGTGTTAGCGTACGGGTTAGGATTAGGGCACGGGTGAGGGTCAGGCTTCGGGGAAGGGTTAGGGTTAGGGTTCGGGCTAGGGTTAGGGTTAGGGGACGGGGATGGTTTAGGGTCCAGGTGAGGGTACGGCAACGCTTTAGGGGGAGCGTGCGTGTGAGGGCACGGGTTAGTGTTAGCGTACGGATTAGGATTAGGGCACGGGTGAGGGTCAGGCTTCAGGGAAGACTTAGGGTTAGGGTTCGGGCTAGGGTTAGGGTTAGGGGACGGGGACGGTTTAGGGTCCAGGTGAGGGTACGGCAACGCTTTAGGGGGAGCGTGCGTGTGAGGGCGCGGGTTAGTGTTAGCGTACGGGTTAGGATTAGGGGACGGGTGAGGGTCAGGCTTCGGGGAAGGGTTAGGGTTAGGGTTCGGGCTAGGGTTAGGGTTAGGGGACGGGGACGGTTTAGGGTCCAGGTGAGGGTACGGCAACGCTTTAGGGGGAGCGTGCGTGTGAGGGCGCGGGTTAGTGTTAGCGTACGGGTTAGGATTAGGGCACGGGTGAGGGTCAGGCTTGGGGAAGCGTTAGGGTTAGGGTTCGGGCTAGGGTTAGGGTTAGGGGACGGGGACGGTTTAGGGTCCAGGTGAGGGTACGGCAACGCTTTAGGGGGAGCGTGCGTGTGAGGGCGCGGGTTAGTGTTAGCGTACGGGTTAGGATTAGGGCACGGGTGAGGGTCAGGCTTGGGGAAGCGTTAGGGTTAGGGTTCGGGCTAGGGTTAGGGTTAGGGGACGGGGACGGTTTAGGGTCCAGGTGAGGGTACGGCAACGCTTTAGGGGGAGCATGCGTGTGATGGCACGGGTTAGTGTTAGCGTACGGATTAGGATTAGGGCACGGGTGAGGGTCAGGCTTCGGGGAAGTGTTAGGGTTAGGGTTCGGGCTAGGGTTAGGGTTAGGGGACGGGGACGCTTTAGGGTCCAGGTGAGGGTACGGCAACGCTTTAGGGGGAGCGTGCGTGTGAGGGCGTGGGTTAGTGTTAGCGTACGGGTTAGGATTAGGGGACGGGTGAGGGTCAGGCTTCGGGGAAGGGTTAGTGTTAGGGTTCGGGCTAGGGTTAGGGTTAGGGGACGGGGACGGTTTAGGGTCCAGGTGAGGGTACGGCAACGCTTTAGGGGGAGCGTGCGTGTGAGGGCGTGGGTTAGTGTTAGAGTACGGGTTAGGATTAGGGGACGGGTGAGGGTCAGGCTTCGGGGAATGGTTAGGGTTAGGGTTCGGGCTAGGGTTAGGGTTAGGGGACGGGGACGGTTTAGGGTCCAGGTGAGGGTACGGCAACGCTTTAGGGGGAGCGTGCGTGTGAGAGCGCGGGTTAGTGTTAGCGTACGGGTTAGGATTAGGGGACGGGTGAGGGTCAGGCTTCGGGGAAGGGTTACGTTTAGTGTTCGGGCTAGGGTTAGGGTTAGGGGACGGGGACGGTTTAGGGTCCAGGTGAGGGTACGGCAACGCTTTAGGGGGAGCGTGCGTGTGAGGGCACGGGTTAGTGTTAGCGTACGGGTTCGGATTAGGGGACGGGTGAGGGTCAGGCTTCGGGGAAGTGTTAGGGTTAGGGTTCGGGATATGGTTAGGGTTAGGGGACGGGGACGGTTTAGGGTCCAGGTGAGGGTACGGCAACGCTTTAGGGGGAGCGTGCGTGTGAGGGCGCGGGTTAGTGTTAGCGTACGGGTTAGGATTAGGGCACGGGTGAGGGTCAGGCTTCGGGGAAGGGTTAGGGTTAGGGTTCGGGCTAGGGTTAGGGTTAGGGGACGGGGACGGTTTAGGGTCCAGGTGAGGGTACGGCAACGCTTTAGGGGGAGCGTGCGTGTGAGGGCGCGGGTTAGTGTTAGCGTACGGGTTAGGATTAGGGGACGGGTGAGGGTCAGGCTTCGGGGAAGGGTTAGGGTTAGGGTTCGGGCTAGGGTTAGGGTTAGGGGACGGGGACGGTTTAGGGTCCAGGTGAGGGTACGGCAACGCTTTAGGGGGAGCGTGCGTGTGAGGGCGCGGGTTAGTGTTAGCGTACGGGTTAGGATTAGGGCACGGGTGAGGGTCAGGCTTCGGGGAAGGGTTAGGGTTAGGGTTCGGTCTAGGGTTAGGGTTATGGGACGGGGACGGTTTAGGGTCCAGGTGAGGGTACGGCAACGCTTTAGGGGGAGCGTGCATGTGAGGGCGCGGGTTAGTGTTAGCGTACGGGTTAGGATTAGGGCACGGGTGAGGGTCAGGCTTCGGGGAAGGGTTAGGGTTAGGGTTTCGGTTAGGGTTAGGGTTAGGGGACGGGGACGGTTTAGGGTCCAGGTGAGGGTACGGCAACGTTTTAGAGGGAGCGTGCGTGTGAGGGCGCGGGTTAGTGTTAGCGTACGGGTTAGGATTAGGGGACGGGTGAGGGTCAGGCTTCGGGGAAGGGTTAGGGTTAGGGTTCGGGCTAGGGTTAGGGTTAGGGGACGGGGACGCTTGAGGGTCCGGGTGAGGGTACGGCAACGCTTTAGGGGGAGCGTGTGTGTGAGGGCGCGGGTTAGTGTTAGCGTACGGGCTAGGATTAGGGGACGGGTGAGGGTCAGGCTTCGGGGAAGGGTTAGGGCTAGGGTTCGGGCTAGGGTTAGGGTTAGGGGATGGGGACGGTTTAGGGTCCAGGTGAGGGTACAGCAACGCTTTAGGGGGAGCGTGCGTGTGAGGGCGCGGGTTAGTGTTAGAGTACGGGTTAGGATTAGGGCACGGGTGAGGGTCAGGCTTCGGGGAAGGGTTAGGGTTAGGGTTCGGGCTAGGGTTAGGGTTAGGGGACGGGGACGGTTTAGGGTCCAGGTGAGGGTACGGCAACGCTTTAGAGGGAGCGTGCGGGTGAGGGCGCGGGTTAGTGTTAGCGTACGGGTTAGGATTAGGGGACGGGTGAGGGTCAGGCTTCGGGGAAGTGTTAGGGTTAGGGTTCGGGCTAGGGTTAGGGTTAGGGGACGGGGACGGTTTAGGGTCCAGGTGAGGGTACGGCAACGCTTTAGGGGGAGCGTGCGTGTGAGGGCGCGGGTTAGTGTTAGCGTACGGGTTAGGATTAGGGCACGGGTGAGGGTCAGGCTTCGGGGAAGGGTTAGGGTTAGGGTTCGGGCTAGGGTTAGGGTTAGGGGACGGGGATGGTTTAGGGTCCAGGTGAGGGTACGGCAACACTTTAGGGGGAGCGTGCGTGTGAGGGCACGGGTTAGTGTTAGCGTACGGATTAGGATTAGGGCACGGGTGAGGGTCAGGCTTCGGGGAAGTGTTAGGGTTAGGGTTCGGGCTAGGGTTAGGGTTAGGGGATGGGGACGGTTTAGGGTCCAGGTGAGGGTACGGCAACGCTTTAGGGGGAGCGTGCTTGTGAGGGCGCGGGTTAGTGTTAGCGTACGGGTTAGGATTAGGGGACGGGTGAGGGTCAGTCTTCGGGGAAGGGTTAGGGTTAGGGTTCGGGCTAGGGTTAGGGTTAGGGGACAGGGACGGTTTAGGGTCCAGGTGAGGGTACGGCAACGCTTTAGGGGGAGCGTGCGTGTGAGGGCGCGGGTTAGTGTTAGCGTACGGGTTAGGATTAGGGCACGGGTGAGTGTCAGGCTTGGGGAAGCGTTAGGGTTAGGGTTCGGGCTAGGGTTAGGGTTAGGGGACGGGGACGGTTTAGGGTCCAGGTGAGGGTACGGCAACGCTTTAGGGGGAGCGTGCGTGTGATGGCACGGGTTAGTGTTAGCGTACGGATTAGGATTAGGGCACGGGTGAGGGTCAGGCTTCGGGGAAGCGTTAGGGTTAGGGTTCGGGCTAGGGTTAGGGTTAGGGGACGGGGACGGTTTAGGGTCCAGGTGAGGGTACGGCAACGCTTTAGGGGGACGTGCGTGTGAGGGCGCGGGTTAGTGTTAGCGTACGGGTTAGGATTAGGGCACGGGTGAGGGTCAGGCTTCGGGGAAGGGTTAGGGTTAGGGTTCGGTCTAGGGTTAGGGTTAGGGGACGGGGACGGTTTAGGTTCCAGGTGAGAGTATGGCAACGCTTTAGGGGGAGCGTGCATGTGAGGGCGCGGGTTAGTGTTAGCGTACGGGTTAGGATTAGGGCACGGGTGAGGGTCAGGCTTCGGGGAAGGGTTAGGGTTAGGGTTTCGGTTAGGTTTAGGGTTAGGGGACGGGGACGGTTTAGGGTCCAGGTGAAGGTACGGCAACGTTTTAGAGGGAGCGTGCGTGTGAGGGCGCGGGTTAGTGTTAGCGTAAGGTTTAGGATTAGGGGACGGGTGAGGGTCAGGCTTCGGGGAAGGGTTAGGGTTAGGGTTCGGGCTAGGGTTAGGGTTAGGGGACGGGGACGCTTGAGGGTCCGGGTGAGGGTACGGCAACGCTTTAGGGGGAGCGTGTGTGTGAGGGCGCGGGTTAGTGTTAGCGTACGGGCTAGGATTAGGGGACGGGTGAGGGTCAGGCTTCGGGGAAGGGTTAGGGCTAGGGTTCGGGCTAGGGTTAGGGTTAGGGGATGGGGACGGTTTAGGGTCCAGGTGAGGGTACAGCAACGCTTTAGGGGGAGCGTGCGTGTGAGGGCGCGGGTTAGTGTTAGAGTACGGGTTAGGATTAGGGCACGGGTGAGGGTCAGGCTTCGGGGAAGGGTTAGGGTTAGGGTTCGGGCTAGGGTTAGGGTTAGGGGACGGGGACGGTTTAGGGTCCAGGTGAGGGTACGGCAACGCTTTAGAGGGAGCATGCGGGTGAGGGCGCGGGTTAGTGTTAGCGTACGGGTTAGGATTAGGGGACGGGTGAGGGTCAGGCTTCGGGGAAGTGTTAGGGTTAGGGTTCGGGCTAGGGTTAGGGTTAGGGGACGGGGACGGTTTAGGGTCCAGGTGAGGGTACGGCAACGCTTTAGGGGGAGCGTGCGTGTGAGGGCGCGGGTTAGTGTTAGCGTACGGGTTAGGATTAGGGCACGGGTGAGGGTCAGGCTTCGGGGAAGGGTTAGGGTTAGGGTTCGGGCTAGGGTTAGGGTTAGGGGACGGGGATGGTTTAGGGTCCAGGTGAGGGTACGGCAACGCTTTAGGGGGAGCGTGCGTGTGAGGGCACGGGTTAGTGTTAGCGTACGGATTAGGATTAGGGCACGGGTGAGGGTCAGGCTTCAGGGAAGTGTTAGGGTTAGGGTTCGGGCTAGGGTTAGGGTTAGGGGACGGGGACGGTTTAGGGTCCAGGTGAGGGTACGGCAACGCTTTCGGGGGAGCGTGCGTGTGAGGGCGCGGGTTAGTGTTAGCGTACGGGTTAGGATTAGGGGACGGGTGAGGGTCAGGCTTCGGGGAAGGGTTAGGGTTAGGGTTCGGGCTAGGGTTAGGGTTAGGGGACGGGGACGGTTTAGGGTCCAGGTGAGGGTACGGCAACGCTTTAGGGGGAGCGTGCGTGTGAGGGGGCGGGTTAGTGTTAGCGTACGGGTTAGGATTAGGGCACGGGTGAGGGTCAGGCTTGGGGAAGCGTTAGGGTTAGGGTTCGGGCTAGGGTTAGGGTTAGGGGACGGGGACGGTTTAGGGTCCAGGTGAGGGTACAGCAACGCTTTAGGGGGAGCATGCGTGTGATGGCACGGGTTAGTGTTACCATACGGATTAGGATTAGGGCACGGGTGAGGGTCAGGCTTCGGGGAAGTGTTAGGGTTAGGGTTCGGGCTAGGGTTAGGGTTAGGGGACGGGGACGGTTTAGGGTCCAGGTGAGGGTACGGCAACGCTTTAGGGGGAGCGTGCATGTGAGGGCGCGGGTTAGTGTTAGCGTACGTGTTAGGATTAGGGGACGGGTGAGGGTCAGGCTTCGGGGAAGGGTTAGTGTTAGGGTTCGGGCTAGGGTTAGGGTTAGGGGACGGGGACGGTTTAGGGTCCAGGTGAGGGTACGGCAATGCTTTAGGGGGAGCGTGCGTGTGAGGGCGTGGGTTAGTGTTAGAGTACGGGTTAGGATTAGGGGACGGGTGAGGGTCAGGCTTCGGGGAATGGTTAGGGTTAGGGTTCGGGCTAGGGTTAGGGTTAGGGGACTGGGACGGTTTAGGTTCCAGGTGAGGGTACGGCAACGCTTTAGGGGGAGCGTGCGTGTGAGGGCGCGGGTTAGTGTTAGCGTACGGGTTAGGATTAGGGGACGGGTGAGGGAGAGGCTTCGGGGAAGGGTTACGGTTAGGGTTCGGGCTAGGGTTAGGGTTAGGGGACGGGGACGGTTTAGGGTCCAGGTGAGGGTACGGCAACGCTTTAGGGGGAGCGTGCGTGTGAGGGCACGGGTTAGTGTTAGCGTACGGATTAGGATTAGGGCACGGGTGAGGGTCAGGCTTTGGGGAAGGGTTAGGGTTAGGGTTTCGGTTAGGGTTAGGGTTAGGGGACGGGGACGGTTTAGGGTCCAGGTGAGGTTACGGCAACGTTTTAGAGGGAGCGTGCGTGTGAGGGCACGGGTTAGTGTTAGCGTACGGGTTAGGATTAGGGGACGGGTGAGGGTCAGGCTTCGGGGAAGGGTTAGGGTTAGGGTTCGGGCTAGGGTTAGGGTTAGGGGACGGGGACGCTTTAGTGTCCAGGTGAGGGTACGGCAACGCTTTAGGGGGAGCGTGTGTGTGAGGGCGCGGGTTAGTGTTAGCCTACGGGCTAGGATTAGGGGACGGGTGAGGGTCAGGCTTCGGGGAAGGGTTAGGGCTAGGGATCGGGCTAGGGTAAGGGTTAGGGGTTGGGGACGGTTTAGGGTCCAGGTGAGGGTACGGCAACGCTTTAGGGGGAGCGTGCGTGTGAGGGCGCGGGTTAGTGTTAGCGTACGGGTTAGGATTAGGGCACGGGTGAGGGTCAGGCTTCGGGGAAGGGTTAGGGTTTGGGTTCGGGCTAGGGTTAGGGTTAGGGGACGGGGACGGTTTAGGGTCCAGGTGAGGGTACGGCAACGCTTTAGAGGGAGCGTGCGGGTGAGGGCGCGGGTTAGTGTTAGCGTACGGGTTAGGATTAGGGCACGGGTGAGGGTCAGGCTTCGGGGAAGTGTTAGGGTTAGGGTTCGGGCTAGGGTTAGGGTTAGGGGACGGGGACGGTTTAGGGTCCAGGTGAGGGTACGGCAACGCTTTAGGGGGAGCGTGTGTGTGAGGGCGCGGGTTAGTGTTAGCGTACGGGTTAGGATTAGGGCACGGGTGAGGGTCAGGCTTCGGGGAAGGGTTAGGGCTAGGGTTCGGGCTAGGGTTAGGTTTAGGGGACGGGGACGGTTTAGG
Source organism: Delphinus delphis (assembly GCF_949987515.2). Classification (NCBI taxonomy): domain Eukaryota; kingdom Metazoa; phylum Chordata; class Mammalia; order Artiodactyla; family Delphinidae; genus Delphinus; species Delphinus delphis. The sequence continues at coordinate 316,829 of NW_027192799.1, read as the reverse complement.
GTCCAGGTGAGGGTACGGCAAAGCTTTAGGGGGAGCGTGCGTGTGAGGGCGCGGGTTAGTGTTAGCGTACTGGTTAGGATTAGGGGACGGGTGAGGGGCAGGCTTCGGGGAAGGGTTACGGCTATGGTTCGGGCTAGGGTTAGGGTTAGGGGACGGGGACGGTTTAGGGTCCAGGTGAGGGTACGGCAACGCTTTAGGGGGAGCGTGCGTGTGAGGGCGCGGATTAGTGTTAGCGTACGGGTTAGGATTAGGGCACGGGTGAGGGTCAGGCTTGGGGAAGCGTTAGGGTTAGGGTTCGGGCTAGGGTTAGGGTTAGGGGACGGGGACGGTTTAGGGTCAGGTGAGGGTACGGCAACGCTTTAGGGGGAGCATGCGTGTGATGGCACGGGTTAGTGTTAGCGTACGGATTAGGATTAGGGCACGGGTGAGGGTCAGGCTTCGGGGAAGTGTTAGGGTTAGGGTTCGGGCTAGGGTTAGGGTTAGGGGACGGGGACGGTTTAGGGTCCAGGTGAGGGTACGGCAACGCTTTAGGGGGAGCGTGCGTGTGAGGGCGCGGGTTAGTGTTAGCGTACGGGTTAGGATTAGGGGACGGGTGAGGGTCAGGCTTCGGGGAAGTGTTAGTGTTAGGGTTCGGGCTAGGGTTAGGGTTAGGGGACGGGGACGGTTTAGGGTCCAGGTGAGGGTACGGCAACGCTTTAGGGGGAGCGTGCGTGTGAGGGCGTGGGTTAGTGTTAGAGTACGGGTTAGGATTAGGGGACGGGTGAGGGTCAGGCTTCGGGGAATGGTTAGGGTTAGGGTTCGGGCTAGGGTTAGGGTTAGGGGACGGGGAAGGTTTAGGGTCCATGTGAGGGTACGGCAACGCTTTAGGGGGAGCGTGCGTGTGAGGGCGCGGGTTAGTGTTAGCGTACGGGTTAGGATTAGGGGACGGGTGAGGGTCAGGCTTCGGGGAAGGGTTACGGTTAGGGTTCGGGCTAGGGTTAGGGTTAGGGGACGGGGACGGTTTAGGGTCCAGGTGAGGGTACGCAACGCTTTAGAGGGAGCGTGCGGGTGAGGGCGCGGGTTAGTGTTAGCGTACGGGTTAGGATTAGGGCACGGGTGAGGGTGAGGCTTCGGGGAAGTGTTAGGGTTAGGGTTCGGGCTAGGGTTAGGGTTAGGGGACGGGGACGGTTTAGGGTCCAGGTGAGGGTACGGCAACGCTTTAGGGGGAGCGTGTGTGTGAGGGCGCGCGTTAGTGTTAGCGTACGGGTTAGGATTAGGGCACGGGTGAGGGTCAGGCTTCGGGGAAGGGTTAGGGCTAGGGTTCGGGCTAGGGTTAGGGTTAGGGGACGGGGACGGTTTAGGGTCCAGGTGAGGGTACGGCAAAGCTTTAGGGGGAGCGTGCGTGTGAGGGCGCGGGTTAGTGTTAGCGTACGGGTTAGGATTAGGGGACGGGTGAGGGGCAGGCTTCGGGGAAGGGTTACGGCTATGGTTCGGGCTAGGGTTAGGGTTAGGGGACGGGGACGGTTTAGGGTCCAGGTGAGGGTACGGCAACGCTTTAGGGGGAGCGTGCGTGTGAGGGCGCGGGTTAGTGTTAGCGTACGGGTTAGGATTAGGGGTCGGGTGAGGGTCAGGCTTCGGGGAAGGGTTAGGTTTAGGGTTCGGGCTAGGGTTAGGGTTAGGGGACGGGGACGGTTTAGGGTCCAGGTGAGGGTACGGCAACGCTTTAGGGGGAGCGTGCGTGTGAGGGCGCGGGTTAGTGTTAGCGTACGGGTTAGGATTAGGGGACGGGTGAGGGTCAGGATTCGGGGAAGGGTTAAGGTTAGGGTTCGGGCTAGGGTTAGGGTTAGGGGACGGGGACAGTTTAGGGTCCAGGTGAGGGTACGGCAACGCTTTAGGGGGAGCGTGCATGTGAGGGCGCGGGTTAGTGTTAGCGTACGGGTTAGGATTAGGGGACGGCTGAGGGTCAGGCTTCGGGGAAGGGTTAGGGTTAGGGTTCGGGCTAGGGTTAGGGTTAGGGGACGGGGACGGTTTAGGGTCCAGGTGAGGGTACGGCAACGCTTTAGGGGGAGCGTGCGTGTGAGGGCGCGGGTTAGTGTTAGCGTACGGGTTAGGATTAGGGGACGGGTGAGGGTCAGGCTTGGGGAAGCGTTAGGGTTAGGGTTCGGGCTAGGGTTAGGGTTAGGGGACGGGGACGGTTTAGGGTCCAGGTGAGGGTACGGCAACGCTTTAGGGGGAGCATGCGTGTGATGGCACGGGTTAGTGTTAGCGTACGGATTAGGATTAGGGCACGGGTGAGGGTCAGGCTTCGGGGAAGTGTTAGGGTTAGGGTTCGGGCTAGGGTTAGGGTTAGGGGACGGGGACGGTTTAGGGTCCAGGTGAGGGTACGGCAATGCTTTAGGGGGAGCGTGCGTGTGAGGGCGCGGGTTAGTGTTAGCGTACGGGTTAGGATTAGGGGACGGGTGAGGGTCAGGCTTCGGGGAAGGGTTAGTGTTAGGGTTCGGGCTAGGTTTAGGGTTAGGGGACGGGGACGGTTTAGGGTCCAGGTGAGGGTACGGCAACGCTTTAGGGGGAGCGTGCGTGTGAGGGCGTGGGTTAGTGTTAGAGTACGGGTTAGGATTAGGGGACGGGTGAGGGTCAGGCTTCGGGGAATGGTTAGGGTTAGGGTTCGGGCTAGGGTTAGGGTTAGGGGACGGGGAAGGTTTAGGGTCCAGGTGAGGGTACGGCAACGCTTTAGGGGGAGCGTGCGTGTGAGGGCGCGGGTTAGTGTTAGCGTACGGGTTAGGATTAGGGGACGGAGAGGGTCAGGCTTCGGGGAAGGGTTACGGTTAGGGTTCGGGCTAGGGTTAGGGTTAGGGGACGGGGACGGTTTAGGGTCCAGGTGAGGGTACGGCAACGCTTTAGAGGGAGCGTGCGGGTGAGGGCGCGGGTTAGTGTTAGCGTACGGGTTAGGATTAGGGCACGGGTGAGGGTGAGGCTTCGGGGAAGTGTTAGGGTTAGGGTTCGGGCTAGGGTTAGGGTTAGGGGACGGGGATGGTTTAGGGTCCAGGTGAGGGTACGGCAACGCTTTAGGGGGAGCGTGTGTGTGAGGGCGCGCGTTAGTGTTAGCGTACGGGTTAGGATTAGGGCACGGGTGAGGGTCAGGCTTCGGGGAAGGGTTAGGGCTAGGGTTCGGGCTAGGGTTAGGGTTAGGGGACGGGGACGGTTTAGGGTCCAGGTGAGGGTACGGCAAAGCTTTAGGGGGAGCGTGCGTGTGAGGGCGCGGGTTAGTGTTAGCGTACGGGTTAGGATTAGGGGACGGGTGAGGGGCAGGCTCGGGGAAGGGTTACGGCTATGGTTCGGGCTAGGGTTAGGGTTAGGGGACGGGGACGGTTTAGGGTCCAGGTGAGGGTACGGCAACGCTTTAGGGGGAGCGTGCGTATGAGGGCGCGGGTTAGTGTTAGCGTACGGGTTAGGATTAGGGGACGGGTGAGGGTCAGGCTTCGGGGAAGGGTTAGGGTTAGGGTTCGGGCTAGGGTTAGGGCTAGGGGACGGGGACGGTTTAGGGTCCAGGTGAGGGTACGGCAACGCTTTACGGGGAGCGTGCGTGTGAGGGAGCGGGTTAGTGTTAGCGTACGGGTTAGGATTAGGGGATGGATGAGGGTCAGGCTTCGGGGAAGGGTTAGGGTTAGGGTTCGGGCTAGGGTTAGGGTTAGGAGATGGGGACGGTTTAGGGTCCAGGTGAGGGTACGGCAACGCTTTAGGGGGAGCGTGCGTGTGAGGGCGCGGGTTAGTGTTAGCGTACGGGTTAGGATTAGGGCACGGGTGAGGGTCAGGCTTCGGGGAAGGGTTAGGGTTAGGGTTCGGGCTAGGGTTAGGGTTAGGGGACGGGGACGGTTTAGGGTCCAGGTGAGGGTACGGCAACGCTTTAGGGGGAGCGTGCGTGTGAGGGCGCGTGTTAGTGTTAGTGTACGGGTTAGGATTAGGGGACGGGTGAGGGTCAGGCTTCGGGGAAGGGTTAGGGTTAGGGTTCGGGCTAGGGTTAGGGTTAGGGGACGGGGACGGTTTAGGGTCCAGGTGAGGGTATGGCAACGCTTTAGGGGGAGCGTGCGTGTGAGGGCGCGGGTTAGTGTTAGCGTACGGGTTAGGATTAGGGGACGGGTGAGGGGCAGGCTTCGGGGAAGGGTTAGGGCTAGGGTTCGGGCTAGGGTTAGGGTTAGGGGACGGGGACGGTTTAGGGTCCAGGTGAGGGTACGGCAACGCTTTAGGGGGAGCGTGCGTATGAGGGCGCTGGTTAGTGTTAGCGTACGGGTTAGGATTAGGGGACGGGTGAGGGTCAGGCTTCGGGGAAGGGTTAGGTTTAGGGTTCGGGCT